>NC_141205.1:452500-614989 GCF_054491065.1 Syngnathus leptorhynchus | reverse complement strand
GGACAAGGACGGCGACCTGGGCACAGACCTGGAACGAGGCTGGATGGAAAGGCGTCTCAAAGACTTCACGTCCACTCCGCCGTAGTACTGCGGTCCCCAAGAGTCCCTGGGATTGGGTGGCCCGTACACTTGGTGAGGCCCGTCCCTCAGTGAGCGGCGCTTGTCCTCGACAGCCCAGCGGTGGTCGTATCCCCCCGCAGCGGAGCAAATGCTGTCAGGCCGGACTCCTGGCGGATACAGTGGGTACTCCTCCAAATACTGGGGGCCGCCGCCACTAGGGTAGCCGTAGTAGTTGAACCCTTGGTAATAGTGCGATGGACTGAGGGAAGAGGAAAAAAAAAAAAAAGAACTCAAATGAGATTTGAGTGACAAAGTGTCAAGCACTACTTCATACTCAAGCAGCTAAGAAGGCTAACCAGCTACACTATTGACCAAAAATTTCAAATGGGCTCTTCCAAGATTCAAAGGATCAGCAAGCTTGGAGGAGGGAGAGTTTGCCCGCCAGCCGGCCGGCCAGCCGGCCAGCCAGCCAGCCAGCCAGCCAGCCCTTAAGTTTGTTGATGTTTACCTGTTGATGTCCTCCTGGGACACCATGACCCGCCGCTGGTTGACCCAATGCTGCAGCTGCGCCATTGAGCTTTTCCTTTGGGCCACTCTCTCAGGGCCAGTTCTAGGAACAAAACCTCTTCTCAACACCACGTTCTGATGCTGTTCCCTGGTGTCACTGGGTGGCTGGACACCCCCTCCCGCTTGTCTTTGAGGCGTGCTGTGATTCTGCGCTTGAGGGGCTTTACTCCTTTGGTTTTGGGGTGTGGGGAAATGATTACTCCAACCGTTTGGATTGTGGTTTGTTTGAGCATGGCCACAAGCAGGCCCTCCGCCTTCATCTTCAGTTTTTCCTCCGCAGTCCTCTTGTCTGGCACTGTTGTTCACTGTGCTTTGATCAGAACAAGACGTTGACAATGGCGGCGTTTCCAAGCCATTGTCATTTTTGTTTGCCGTCATCTGTTGTTTCACTTCTATTTGCGGCTCGCTGTCTCGAGTAACCATCGTCCGCTCTGGGGTGACAGCTGTGTTTGATCTAAAAAAGAAAAAAAAAATTCCATGGTGGCATTAACCGGAGCACAGTGGACTTTGGCTTGAGGGGTGGGCTACGCTTTGCACCGGTCATCAACCAATCATCACTGAGCCCAACCACTTAGTGTACAAAGTACACTGCAGACAAATTCCATGTGCTGTGTCCATTTTGGATTTCAATATATACTATATATGGAAGGCTGCTACAGAATGAACAGCCAGCCACCAATGCAGTGCATACTTTGAACAGCAGTCATTTCAATTAACCTTGACATTCACGTTATTGGTATACTTTCTGATTCCATCAGTAAAGGAGTGTATTTAATACAGATTGAGTTTGTTGGTTCTGTGTCGGTGCGGGTGCGACACCTCTGCGATGGATTAACGTTGACCTCTGCGGCCTCGCTCATGGCTGTGATCCACTCCTTCTGTTCTTCATAGCTGTCTGTACTGAAGTAATATGTCCTGGTTCCAGCATGTTCCGCCTGTACGCAAAACACAACAGGAGCTTTCAACTCCCCATTTTCTTCCTCTTCCTCTTCTTCTTCTCCTTCTTCCAACCACACCTAGGGATGATGACAGAACAAGAACAGATAAGATAACAAAGTAAGCACACGCTCGTCAGCATTTCCGTTCGAGTCATTTGCAATTAATTCATCCCCACATGCACGGGAGATGGTCTTTTTGCATGTACATGAAGATCCCAAAAATTCCATATGGAGTGATGAGTAAAACAACACAAGCACCTTAAGAAATATGGGTTTAGATTCACCAATCAATGTTTTAAAAAAAATCTGGTATGCATATTTTTGGTGGTTCTCTTGTTACTATTTCCAAAAATAACAATAGTAACATGCACTATCATGGAAATACCAGCCATGCGTATTTGCACACACTCAATAAGAGAGAGAAAAAAAAACCACCACTTGTACCTACTTTGCTATTATAGCCAAACAGGAAACAAGGAGTGAAGGCCGACAGAACTCACGGGGGGATGGGTAGAAAGAAGAGACAAGGAGGGGAGGGGAAGGGTTACACGTTGGGATTACAAAGGTCTGTTGGGTCACAGGTAAAATTGGAACAATTCAAGCTGTGCGATAAATTCTGGTTCGTCAACACTTCCTTCCAGTTGAAAGCACTCACACTAGCAATTGTTACAACTACCACAAGGAGGAAGCAGACCCAAAGAAGAGAATATACTGCCTTCCATGGAGCTGTGCTTAATGACTTTTCTAGCTGCAAACGTCTGGTTTTGAATGCAATATCAACATCGAGGCCCATTTACAGCCGCCACCGGTCTTCTAATATGGTCGCTCCATTGTGTTTGCTAATTGTGTGAGAAGGCTAATGGATGCTTCGAGAGAGAGAAATTGATATACACGTATACTATAGCTCAAATCCTTAAAGATTAAAGGAGCACCGGGAGGAAATGATGTGAACTCATTTTCTGGTTCCAGCTTGGAACACTGACATGTTCCGCCTACTGCAGTGCCAGTGCTGTGATGCGATGTGATGTGATGCAATGGGCAGAGGGACGACACAGCACCACCCAGCAGTAACCTAGCAACAGAGGAGGGGCCGTGTGCACGTGAGCGCGGGTGTGTGCATCGGTGTGTGTGTGTCCTTTGTTCCTCATTGTTCCTTGAGGTAACCTTCGGTCAATACAGAAGGAAGGATGCAAAGAGTAAAAATCGGTACTTGACCGTTGGGAAGCCACGTGGGCCGTTTATGGCGAATTAATCATGTTGACTCAATGGGCTTCGTACATTTGATCACTCTGATTGGCTGATAGCTAGCGAACAAGCGCACGGGGCAAGAAGAGGAAATTATGGATGGATGGACGGTGAGCCTGGAGAATTTCAAGAAGGACGAAGGATTCCTTCACCTGACAGTTCATTGTGGCTGAAAAATATCATATAAATCAAGATGCACTTGATTGTATTCATCTTTTTCTTATTCATCTTTAGTGATGTGGCTAAGCTGTAGCATATCCCATCTGAGTTTTGTCACCAGCTAATCACAGCAGATAAAAAGTAATAAGTCAATAAAAAGGTGCAGACTAGCTTGTTCACACGCTGACACTTGAAGGATGTGAGGGCGAGGCACAAGTCATACAAACACACCCATAAGTTTAACAAAGGTGTGCTGGAGTATCGAGTCAGACACACACACACACACACACACACGCACACGCACACACTGCGCTGGCTGGCTGAGCTGTCACAAATCTGCAAAATTCCAAATGGTTTACCGACAAAGGCTTCAGGCGGATCTCTTTCAGACACATTTTAGGAAATCTGTATCAAATAAAAGATTGACTAGGTTGTGTAACTTCATACTTCATGGCTGATCAACTATTTGTATACGTACGATTACAAAGTAGTATATTTCTTCACCTAGAACTGAAATGCTTTCAAACAGAGAGTTGAGACGTTTTTCCCGCACAAGATACCCTCTGGCTATGGACACACCCCTGCCTGTACTACTGCCACTTTGTAAAGTTGCAGGTACAACAGGTTTGGAGAACTGCACAATAGACAACCAGAAATAAAACGAATGGAAAAAAATGAAATTCACTCATCTGTGTTGGACATGCTTCACCATATAACATCAAAACAGGTTTCATTCAATTATATGTCTGATAAGATTAAGAAAGATCAACCAACACCTGTTCACACCTGCTCCTTTTGATAAACAAACAAACAAACAAACAAACAAACAAACAAACAAACAAACAAATCTTATTTTTGACTGAAAACAGAGGTTTGCTTGTTTTCTCACGTTATCTGTGAGTCATTTGTCATAGTTCCATGTAAAAGGCAGAAGCAGTTTGGAAGAGACAGGCTCGAACATGATACTTCTCAATGACAGCCTGAGGGAGAGTGTAAAACTTGGACATCGTTACGTCATGTCATCTGCACCGTGTACGGCATTGTTGACAAATGACCAAAAGCATCATGACGAGAAAGAATAATAAGGTCAGAAAATTTGCCAAAGGAGTAGCAATTATTATAGATTGCGGGAGTGAGTGGGAATACACCAATAGTACCTATCAATGCAAGCACGGTGATAACATACTGTACATACTACCTGCGAGACATTCAAAAGCAAAATGTTATTGCTAAGCTCTCTTCCACTGTGCTGCACATTTCAAATCAATTTGTGTCATTGCTGATGCAAAAAATCAATGATGTTTCCAAAGCCGCAGGGTTGAGGAAGTAATACTTTTAATTTACTGTGCACTGATTCATGATAACAGAATTTTTGGGGACGTGAAGGGAAGGTAGCTTTTCTCTGGCACAACCTTCCCGTCTCCATTTCCAATTCGTGAACGGTCCAGAGGTTTCTGCAGATCAACACTATGGTTACGTAACCCCAACATTTGGAGCAAAATTGGTGCCACAAGAAGCCTTGGCCAGATGCCAAAGAAACAGGCAACCACATCATTTGTTTGGCTATGTGTGTCCTGCAATTGGCTGGCAACTAGTTCAGGGTGTCCCGCGCCCGCTGCCTGAAGTCGACAGGTGGGATAGGCGACCCTTGTGAGGAAATGCCTGGCTGGCTGGATGGATGGATGGATGGATGTCTACTATTTGAAAGTTTCTGCCTCTGGCTTTGCAATTTGTAGATGATGTTCATTAAGTTACAGTCAAATAAATCAATTGAATTTGCTATTTATAGTGCGTCTTGTTCCTTAAGCCCTGGGAATAGTGATGATTCACTCTACTCGATCGGCTTGTTTAAAATTAGACAAGCCTTTCTGTGATCTAGATGTAACTGTCACACTTTGTTCAGCTTAAAATGGACTCACAACTTCAAATATCTTATATTATTTCTAGATTGACCTCTTTCTGACATTTCATCACTACATTTGACTTGACTTTTTGCTGCAGTTGTGTTTTACTGTGTGGCCTTTATCATTGAAAGCTATTGAAAGTGGCTATCATAAGTTGATCCCTGTTAATATTAACTACGGTGACAGTAAACAGAACAAAGTGTCCAATCGGGAATATTGATGAAATGAACCCCATGGCAGGCAGCTAGGCAGGCAGGCAGGCAGGCAGTCCAAGCTAAGTGTATTTGCCGTACCAAATCCAGCTGCATGTGTACAAACGTGTGCGTGTGTTTGTACGAGTGTGTGTGTGTGTGTGTGTGTGTGTGTGTGTGTGTGTGTGTGTGTGTGTGTGTGTGTGTGTGTGTGTGTGTGTGTGTGGGCGCGCACGATGGCTACATGTGCTGGACTTTGCTCCCATGCTGTAAATGCAATGAGAGTCAACAAAATGTCCTGAAAGGTGAAGGCAAGTCATCATGACAAGCACTGACTGCAATCAGTTTCCAGCTTTCGGTCGCTTTGTGCGTTTCACACGGATGCTGACACGCAAACAAGGTATTATGACGATAAAACGAGGTCAAGACTTTCTCAGAGAGTTGGAATTTCATTGGGCGATTCTTGGCTGCCAGGACCAGCAAATGTGTCAATTCTTTGGGCTCTATTACGTATGCCCAGAACCAAACTAGAGCCAATCAGAAGCCAACACAAGCAAATACTTCAAAGTCAGTAAATGCTGCTTGGCCAACATGCATTGACATTGTTTTTTGGACGTTATATTTGGATGGGATGCCGTCAGTGCATATCTCCACATCATGGGAATACAAATACTTCCTTATAATATTGCAGAAAACGATGTCTAACAGCAGTCCCATTCCTGACGTGAAATGAACGCAGACCTCTTGATGCTACCGTCTGTACTGACCTTAAAGGCAAACTTGCGCGTGATGTTATCCGAAGGCTGCACTCCTCCAATCCGGAAACTGAGCAGAGGCAAACTCCCTAAAACGGCGTCCTCCTTCTCATCTGTGGAGAAGAAAACAAGAGTGTGAAAACATCTCACAACCAAGGAACAGCATGGAGCTTTAGCCAAACGGCAGGGCAAGACAGTATCCATCATGTTCCTTTCAAAAAATGAGAAGCACTTCTATTGGCTCCCACACACCAAAATCACAAATAGGAGAGATAGATAGAACTAGAAAAGCACTCATGTTGAATGAATCAGGAATGCCAGCAAGATTTCTGAAGAGCTCCTCCAATGGATAGGATTTGATTTGTCCTTTTCTCTTACCTTCGATTCTCTGAAGGTATAGCTCTGTGTGCCCAATCGTCCCGCTTCTGACTGTTGTGTGTTTGTGTGCGTATTGAGGAAGAGAGAGTGAGAGAGTGAGAGAGAGAGGGGGGTGGTGGTTTGTGCAATCATACAATGCACTGATCCCTCCTCTGTGTGTGTGTGCGCGCACGCTCAAGCAAGATAATGATCAGCCCATATGAGTCAGTGCAGCAGGAATTTCGGGCACCGCTGTGCAAGCTGTACCTGCTGCCGGCCGGTCTCAACCAATTCAGCGTCGAGCACTCGTGAGTGCATGCGTGGCACCGTATCGGGACAACCACGCACGCACGCACGCACGCACGCCCGCCCGGCAGGCACGCACGCCTCTTTCTGTCGCGCGTCTGCCGCCATAGAAGCAATTACTGCCTACTATATTAGATGTTCAAGATTCTTTCCTCATTCAAGCTGCTGAACCAAATTGTGACAACAACTGAAAAGAGAAAGTTTGATGCTACAGTTTGAGTGCAAATGCACTGATTTATCTGAGACAAATTTGAGACGAAATGCCACTGGTAACTAAGTGGATGTGGAAACACATGCAGCGGCGCTGTGAGAAGCACAGGCAACTTTAGAAATCACAGCAGGGAGCACACAAGTGCTTTTCACATTCTTTACTCTTTGCTCCGCTCCTTCTCACCAGGCCATCCAAAATATCCAAAATACAGTGGAGAGGCAGAGAATAAGGAAACGTGGTCAGAATGGAGAGAGAGAGAGAGACTTGGACTAACTCATCCCCATTCGAAGCCATAAGATTGAGCAGATTTACGATGGCAGCTCGGCCAAATTATGTAGTATGGACCGATGTAGCATTCACATTTTATTGTAAGGTACTTTACAGCGGTAGTAAGGTCCAAAAGACTTGGTTGATCATTTATCGAGTGCCACGTTTTGAAATGCCATCATCGCGCTTCGACAATGAATACAATTGTAGTTGTCGGGCTTCGAGTTGAATTCTTCATATCGCCATATCAGCTCTCCTGCTGGCTAGAAAGAAATTCACCCCAGATTATAAAGGATGAATTCCAAACACACCTTTATAGTAGAAGAGACATCTGTCAGAGAGGACAAACCACCTCTTGTTCCACTGCTTCACTCCGCTACTGGCCTGTTGGGAACACACACACACATGCAATGCAATTATTCTTCTATCCAATTAAATATGCCAATTGTCTGTTTTGAAAAAATGACCATACGTACCTGCTTGTACAGCCATCCTGCTTTGTGGACTTCTGCTTTAGGATTCCTGCGCATGGAGTTGGAGCGCTTCCCAAACGTAGCTGCCTTTCTTGGAGTTCGAGATGTCTGAAAGTCAGGAGAACATTCATCCCACTATGGTATATAATATCAAGTGTTGCAAATGTATTTCCAAAAACGATATTTTTTCAGGGCACACAAAATACACATATGCGTAAATGTGTGTTTCTTACCCGTGCACAAGGTGGCACTTCTTGAGACACCATGTTTGTACTTGTGGTGTGATTGACCTTCTCAGCACCAGTGTTGACTTTTCCTTTCATCATCAAATCACAGCTCCTGACAAGAACAATCATGTCAACATGTGACATTGCCTCTCATCTTTCTCCAAATTCATTCAACCTTCATTAAACTCGCATTTAAGTAAATCTTTCGTCCTGTCGAGACAATAGCGAATATCGCGGAAAGAAGTCACATTCGCCTTACCGTTGAACGACATACAGTACGCGCTAGCTACATCATTGATATTGCATTGCAGTGCTACAGCTTGTTATTGTTGTTTATTCCTTCAGCATCCAGACTAGAGTAAAGACGCTCTTTGAGCAGTCAGTCCTGCAATGCAGGGTGATTCACTGTCCCGTTATTCTTCATCCCCAATCAAAGTAGCTCGGAGAAATGTTTGCGTGTGAAGACCTTCCAGCACTGTGATGAGAAATCAGCACGATGAGAAGTATGTAGAGAGCACGTTGACTCACTGCAGATTGTTGTGGATTGGCGCAGGTTCTTGCAGCTGGAGCGTGTTCATTGCTGATCCAGCTGTTCTACTGCTGTCATGTTGACTGCAAACATCCAAATAAAGAGGTTTCCTATTCAATCCTTTACGAACAGACGGCGGCTCGTGTCGGGGCAGCAGTTGATAGTGGCTAAATTGTTAGGACATCGCTAACTGCATGCTTTTATTGGCTGAAATGAATGTAAGGGCAAGATGGCCCTATTTGATGATAATAGTTCACGCCACTGCTCAAGATAGTACTCATGATGCACGTGTGTGTGTGCTTGCATGCATGCCTGTGTGTGTGTACGTGTTTCTAGTTAACCTACAAACCTATTTCGAGGCAGCTGCTAATGAAGTACATGGGTGGATAAACACGTCTCAGTCTTTTCCCCAAGTACAAACAGCGAATAAGAATGGCCAAACCATCAAACGTATATACAAGTCGTGTATGCAGCTTGCAGTGATGCGTTGATGTGTTCTCTTCATTTTATGCTTGCATTCCAGCAGCATGCGGTTAGCTTACTTGAAGACTTTGACAATATTGTTTGGATGCTAGCAAATGTTGCTCCAAAGCAAAAAAGGTTTCCTCTCAACATTAATGATGTGCAAGTTACCCATGCGAGATGGTGCATTGGCCTGAATGAGGTACATTCATGACTTCCCAAAGTAATTTGAGATGCAAATTCATCTGACCACATCACTGACTGACTCAAAGGCGCGCCGTGTCTCCGCTCGAGGCGCCGAGAGTGAGCGTTAGCGCTCCGTTTTTGGTGCACTCTGAAATCCTGAAACGGACCGAATTTCCCAACGGTCACACCTGAACTGGTGCGTGAATTTCCAAACGAACCTTTGGTAGGCAAATATGATAACCCAGGCATCGAGTGGTCTGACATCTCTGCCCAAATAAACAAGAGTTATCCTTCTGGCAGTGGAAAAACAAAAGAAAAAAGGAGGAAGAGGAAAACCCCCCCAAAACAAAGCAAGACAGCAGCCGTTTGATTTCTCTCATCTTAAAGTAGCCGACCTGCTATGCTATGCTATGCCAATGACGACTTAAGGTAGACATCCAAGTCGAACTTCCACTCTGAAGACTTTTGTTTTTTAAAATGAGCAACCTTATAAGGTACGCAAAATGATTGTGATGCCAGAAGCTTGTCATTTCTGTGTTCACACACTATGCAGCCGGTCACCGGAAGGCTAGTATTCGATCATCAGTGTGGCCATGCTGTTATTAGACTCCACACTTTGTATCATATAGAACTGATGTCTATTATTCATTCATTCATTTTTGACTTAGCATCACAGATACACGTACACAAGCACAAACACCGTTGACCGAGCCACAACAACACACGAGAGGAGGAGATTGAGCTTCAGTGGGTCACCACACAAGCACGGGATATTCCTTTTCTATCCATTTGGCTACACAATAATGCAACAATGCAATGTTTCCCATTGATACTGCATTGCAGTCATCTGTGACCTACAAGCGACTGGCCATCCATCGGCTCCTTCCTCTCTCTCTCTCTCTCTCTCTCTCTCTCTCTCTCTCTCTCTCTCTCTCTCTCTCTGTCTCTCTCTCTCTCTCTCAGCCTCCTCTCTTCCTTCTCTCACATTCTGCCCTGCCTCCACCTACCTGACTCTCCTGTCCACACGGAACTTCAGCATCCTCCCTTGGATCCCTCATGTACAAACGCTATGGCGGACGGCACAAACAGAAGGACACGGATGCAGAAAGGAGGCGAGCGGAGTAAAGATGGGGAAGGGGAGGGAGTGACATTGCCGCCACCCTCTTTCTCCTTCAGACCGCATGCCTCTTTCTCCCTCTGGCTGCTTGTTTCCTCACCTGTCTCACCCTCTCCTTTAGTCCCCCTCCTCTCGTTCTGTCACACACACACACACACACACACACACACACACACACACACACACACACACACACACACACACACACACACACACACACACACACACACACAGGCAAAGAAATGCGGAACTCAGCGTATCTCATAGCTGATACAGTACATGCTGTACACACACACACAAAAACAGCCCCCACCCCCCACGTGTATATATAGAATAGAATAGAGTGACTTTATTGTCATTGTACAACTGATGTACAATGAACTTAAAATATTATCTGTGCCACAGGAATGTTTACCTCTTTGTAATATTTCCCTCAGAATCCATTTGGGCAAAATATTAGTCATTTGAGGGGATGGTGTTGTCTTTAAGGAAAGTGGGACTATTCATCATCAGGAGAGATGGCAGTTCTCAGATAAAGAAAGACATTCACAACAGAGACAGTAGTCCCAATCTCCAGATCTTCCCAGCCCACCCCATACAAGTTCAGCCCAAGCACCATGTGATGTCTCAGGACGTCTTCTATGAGGCTTAAGGCGAGTGCTCAGCTCAGATTTGCTGTATTTCTGCAAACAGTCCTTTGCTTCTTTGCTGGAACAAGACTTGGCGAGGGGGGGGGGGGGTGACATCCTTTAGCTTCATTAGTTGTTGATAGTGCAGCCAGTAAACATGCAGGACATTGAACTGCAGTGAGCTGTAACTCAGCGGTCGCCAACCTTTCTTGTCAAATACCATTTTCTCAGACCGGCAATTGTACCTTTATCCAAATTAGTTTTACTCCATGCATTCTGTTAATTGCTCTGGGTGGGTCCACAGTGGTCATGGGGCTCAAAGCTACACTTTGACGATCGAGGGCTCCTCTGACAGCTCTTCGCTTTGGCCTGGACATCCACTTTTTGATTTCCATATTATGTATTGTATGTGCCCTCTTTGCATCCATTGCAGCCTGGTGATCCTGAAAGGGGGATCCCTTCTCAAGGTTTCTCATTTTTCCCCTCATTTTTAGGGGTTTTTGGAGTTTTTCCTTGCCCTTTTGGGGATGCTTTGAGAATAATGGTCAATTGTTTGTCTATGTGAAGACGACTTGTGATTTAGGGCTATCCAAATCAACTTGACTTGACTTTTCCCTCGGATGGGTTCTGCAGACGTGCCTTGGTACAGATGGTGTCAAATTTGATCATGCAATTGCAACTCTAGCAGGTGCTTCTCACCGTTTACTTTTCAGAGATAGCAGTAGGGCAAATGACAAAGACAACAGTTGGCAAATTCATCAGTCAGTCCAAAGCAGCATGCTGTCCTCTGGTGGATAAAAACAGACACACACAAATAGTAAGTTCTTTTGGGTACCCAATATGCTCTGTAACGATACTATGTTATTTATTTATTTATTTATTGCTTTGTTTGTTTGTTTGTTTGTTTGTTTGTTTGTTTGTTTGTTTGTTTGTTTGTTTATCTATTCATTGATTTTTTTATATTCCAAGGTTTGCACTAAAAGACCATAGTGATTGAAAAGTTGAAAAAATGCGGTCCGGTGGTTAGCACGTCCGGCACACAGTGCAGAGGTTATGGCTTTGATTCCCACTTTGGCCTCCCTGTGTGGATTTTGCATGTTCTTCCAGTTCCTGCATGGCTTTTCTCTGGGTAATCTGGTTTCCTCCCTCGTTCCAAAGGCACGATAAACCGAGAAACCGACTGCTCCAAATTGTCCGTAGGTGTGATTGTGGGTGTGAATGCTTATTTAATTGTGCCCTGCGATTGTCTGAGACCGGTTGAGGCAGGGTATAACCCGCCTATCGCTGAAAGAAATACTGCTTCTGCAGAAAATGAATGGATTGATGAAAAAAGAACAAACAAATGGAATCTAATGGAAATGGAAATAGATATACTCGACGATTTATGACATGTATGTACATTTTGCGTGAAAAGACTTATCAACTAACTGATGCTCACTCATTGTGGGGAGTGAGACTTTCAACAGTTGTTTTTTTGTAATGTGGAAAGAAAAGTGGCTACACTCCTCCACTACCGTGTACACTGTATGCTCTGCCCTAAGCACATCTCTTGTAGCATGAGTCTTCATTTCCATGAATCCCTCCTGGCCTAGCACGGGAGCTAGTCATCAGTCCAGAAGGCATGACTAGCAATCATGTTGAAAGCCACTGTGCTTTAAGTGCTCCTTGACACACCAAGAGCCATGATGGCAACTAATTCTAGAGCCCTAGGGTATTAGCCTCCTTACCAGCAAGTCTGCCTGTCACGACAGGACGGCGAGCACAGCCCAGGCCGTGCCGTGCCATGCCGTGCTGTGCCGTGCGCTCACGAGATCTTCATTTCTGCCTTCATTGGAAATGTGAAATTGCCAGTTGATATGACAAGTCTGAGCAGAAAGTCGCGTGAGATGCGCTGGGTGCTGAGTCAGTCATTACTCAAGTAGTGTGAAATCTAAGCGCTGGATCATTAGCATTTAGGACTATTAACATTTGCCATCACATTGTATACTCGAGACGGATATGCATGTCATTTGCGCTTTGATGAAATAGAAATCATGCAGTTTTTATTGATTAGATTTTGTATTTGGTGCATGTGTCCCTCGCGTGTCCAAAGAAAAGGAATGTGTTTCTTTGTGTTTACAATTCTTCCAGGCGAGCCAGCACAAACCCAACATGACACCCAGCCACATCTGTTCACACTCTCCCACTTCTGCTACAACTCCCCTCCCTGTCCCTCTCCACTCGAAGCAAGCCTGCCCTCCATCACTTTTAATCATCTGATGCTTCTTAAGAATGGTTAAGGCCAAACGATTGCACCTTCAATCTGGTCACATTGCTGATTGACTCCTTTCTCTGATTTGCTCTCGTAGAAGTCTATGGCGGTGGTGCTTAACCTGGGTTCAATTAAACGCCGGCCGGGAGTTCGCTGAGCCAGACTCGGGGATTCAATCGAGGTCAAGCCACATAGCACGCGCACACACACACACACACACACACACACACACACACACACACACACACACATACACACACACACACACACACACACACACACACACACAATCAGTCTAAGCTCTGAGAACTGAAAGGTCCAGATGAAAAAAGGATGTAAGTACTGAAAAAAAAAAAACCCAGACACTGTGCTCATAGTAATCATGAAACTGTAAACGGTTCATTTTCTACACAGAGAGAAGATAAATATGTCAAGATATCCTTTGATGTATTGGGATTTTCGGAGACCGCCCGACTCTGCTGTCCCATTAGTCATATCAGCAACTATGCCTAGCCTGAGCATACTCGCATGCACCTACATGCACATCAGAAAAATGCACACTTCAACTCACAAGCACACATGACAACACAAAGTGGAAACACACTATACAATCATAGATTGTTTACAGTTCATATTGGAGTTGGAAAGACTATTGGGCATACAATCTACAAATGTACATCGTCCAATTGAAATGAAATGTGTGCCATACGAGCTAAAAAGCAAACATCTGATCCAAGACCTGACAACTACAAGAAAAGAAAGAATACAACTGTTGGCTGAAAGAAAGAAAGAAAGAAAGAAAGAAAGAAAGAAAGAAAGAAAGAAAGAAAGAAAGAAAGAAAGAAAGAAAGAAAGAAAGAAAGAAAGAAAGAAAGAAAGAAAGAATGATGATTTGAAAGTGCCAATGCTCAACGGCATCCAGACCATGCAAAGAAATATTTCCATAGCATGGTTAACCAACAAATGGAGCCATGCTTGATGTTCACCTGCAGCCTGCCAGAGAAGGCAGGCTGCCGTGGCTATTGGACAGCGCTTTCAATGACTCCAAGCATCAATTCTCTGACCGCACGGCCATCTCAGCAGAAGATGAATCTTTCAAGACGTCCTTTCATTTCTTAGGACGTTCTCTGTAATCACGTTGGTCACAGCCATCCATGTCTAGCCTGATGTCTCTCACACATGTGCAAAAGCAAAAAAAAAACAAAAAAAACCACGTGCGCTCCCTCCTTTCAACTCTCAAATATACAAGTGCTGCTACTTACCTTTCTTAGTTCACGTCACGTCTCTTCTTGTTGTTTTCTACGCTCCTGCCGGTCGGTCTTCCTGCGTGCTTCCGGCAAGCTCCTACCAGACGAAACGAGACAAGACGAGACGAGACGATGGGGCTGGGCCGGGCTGGGCTGGGCTGGGCTGGAATGGGCTTGTTTGTAGAAAA
Organism: Syngnathus leptorhynchus; assembly: GCF_054491065.1. NCBI lineage: Eukaryota > Metazoa > Chordata > Actinopteri > Syngnathiformes > Syngnathidae > Syngnathus > Syngnathus leptorhynchus. The sequence goes on along the minus strand of NC_141205.1, from coordinate 600,720 downwards.
GCCCCAGTGGTCAGGAGAGAAAGAGAAAGTAAGAGAGCTTGAATGCATGCGAGTGCACAAATGAAAGAGAAGAGAAATTTGAAACCAGCAAGTCTCCAGAAACAATCAACCCCCCACCCTTCCTCTTCTCTGCAAGCTCCATCCCTCTCACTGCTTGACTCGTCAAGCTCAACACATTTCATAATATTACAACTCAATGGTGATTTGTTTGCGGGTTACACTATTTTCATTGTTCATTTCACGTCTTTGCCCTTCTCATTTCGCATGAGGCACTATTTTCGATTCCAAATTTGGCAAAAATCTCATCGGGTCTTGTGGTCTCCTCCCAGCACATGTCGCTGAAAATGGTCAAATATTGCTGCTGACACCTCCAAAGCATTTGAATCTGAAAGATGGTTTGCTCAACCCTAACCAATGTCTACCTCCCTCCTACCTTTGCCGCCAAGCAGCGTTTGTAATGAAAAAGGATGCGAGCCTGAAAATTCTTCAGCAAACCTCAAAGCAGATGCTTGAAATGGTGACAAATGGCTCTTGCAGACCTCAAACACACATCCAAGGTGCTTGTGGGATGGATAGACAAGCCTGACTTCCCAAAGTCTTCACCTCAACATCAAATTGTTGGATGCTTTGTGCAGCTGCGTTGTCCAAAGTGCAACCGCGCTGTACATTAAGATTCTCAATTGACTTCCCAAAGACTTCACCTCAACATCAAATTGTTGGATGCTTTGTGCAGACAATCATATATACAAAGTAGAGTAAAAATCAGAATGCTAGAAAAACTCGACTCAACCTCTTTGAAGTGTGCAAGCAGATACTATAAACACAGTTTGAAGGTTTCTAATGTGCACCGTTAGTTTCTTAAAAGCACATGACCACGCGGTGACGCAAATCCAACACAAACAGGGTTCGCTCGACTCTCGATCAAACTTGGGAAAAAATAAAATAAAATCACGTGGCCTGGTTGGAGAGACCATTCACTGGGCATAGTAATTAGATTTGAACTTGCCAGAGTTCACCAGTGGAGAGGAAGGAGCGTGTGACTGGGATGCAGAACGAATATGAACGACTCGTTGGGTGGGGTGGGGTGGGAGGAATATACGTACGTACAAGTCAAGTCCATTTTTGCTGAAGGGAAAAGAAATGTGGACATGCAGTAGAAAAATCCATTGCTACATGGGTGGCGGCTGAAAATGGATTTAAATACAGAAATATATACCATTTTGTAATATTTACTACTTTGTGTCAGGTGTCTTGACAAATGATGATTGTTCATTTCAAATTCTGAAGATATTTAGCGTCATGTCAAAACTAATCAGAATCATAGTAGTAGTTTGAAACCAGATATTGCTCTTGAATTGTGATTTAAGAATGCATTGATGACCTGCATGAAACAGGTCTGGACAAAAATATCAATATTTTGCTGCACAATCTTTTGAGGCAATTGCTGAATCAAAGAATTTTTGTACCTTTCAACAATGAGATTGCTCCACTACTCAGCAACTACGCATGTGAGTAATTGGCGAGCATTCAAGGTTGGATTTTTAATTCCAACTCATCCCTCAAACTAAGGTTTGAGAATATAGTATCAAGATTTTCTCTGGAATAGACGGCCCGCCGTACGGACGTTTAGACTGCTCTTATTTGCTGAAAGAGCAACATCTGCATTCCCAAATGCACGGAGGTAGTATGAGGGTGGGAATAGTCAGAGTTATACAAATAGGCGGCTGCTGCCGCTGTTGCAACATTGCACGTTTGTTGACAAAGTGTCAATAGGCAAACGTAGTCAATCAGCTCATCTGCAAAGGGTTCACTGGGAAGCCTCACTAAAATTTGGAGGGTGGACAATTGTGAAAAATATCCTGATAATTTAAAGAAAAGCATTTGCACTGCAGCAGAAAACAGTGAATAACATTTTTAATATTATTCCTATTCGGCTATTCCTCAATTACCTTGTGTTGCTGTTGTTGCTATGCATCTCCCTCCCTCCCTCTCTTGCTTCCTTAGGGAATTGCTAATGGTCTTTGTCTCTCTATGTGACTCCTCTCAGAATCATTAATGGCCTTCTGTCACAGGATCAATTTCATCTACGATCCAATAAGGAATATCAGGAATCTGATATTTTGTGTGTAAAGATATGACTAATGACCGCTGTCACTCCTTATTTCATCGAGTAAACGGTATCCCCTTTATTCATATAGCAGCCGTGAATATACTAACTTCTCTCCTCTTGGAGTCTGTGAATTGGGAAAGACGCTGCTTGCGGAAAGCTTGAATTAAATCCTTTTCATCCCACTTTGCTTGTGATGAGCTCTAGTGGGATGGGAGGATTGGCGTAGAATTGGCTTGGATTAGTTTAACACAGCCATGTGGCCATCAGCATCAAAGACCTATTTTTAGCTGCAAAACGCCAACGGTCATGATTATTTAGGATGAGGGTTCATCGCTTTCTTTGATGCCATTTCAACAAGTGCAACACACACAAGCCGATGAGTGACCGTCCATCCCTTTAATGAACGGACATTGGCCACTTTTTGGCAAGGCTGTTTTCTCCGAAATTGCTTCTACTTTGAATTTACCGTCCGGATGGACGGATGGATGTCAAGTCCAGTTGAATTACAACAGCCTGTTGGAGTGAACCCTGACCAGGTGCCGTAGCACACGCTGTACATCTAGCAACGCTACACACCCACCAATATGAAAAGGGCCTTATTATCTCCGTATTCCAATACTGTACGGTGTGACATTCTGTGAGATTTGACTCATGGGTGACTTGGCTGAAAAAAGCTTGGGAGATGCTGGCCTGTTCCACAATTTTGCTCCCTGCGGTAACCATGGTGATGCTGAGTCCAGTCCATCGCCTTACGAATGCTAGGTTCAAAACAAGCCCATTTGGCTTGGACTGACCTGGCCTCACTTTATTTTGCTTTTTGCCCAGTTGCTATAGAAGGCTCCAGAATGCTTTGTGATGATACAGCGCTTCGGAAGATAAATGAATGACGGATCTAGTTGATGATATAGGTCGACGGTCGAGGTGTGACATCTCAGTCCGTGCTCTGTTAAATTACAATGTGAGCATTCAGGCTTGAAATGAAAGTCCCAACATGTCACATTCAACAATCGTGTGTGTGATCACGTGTGCTAAGGATAATGCATAGAGGACGAATCATTGACGAGATAGATCTATTTGTTACCAGTCTACACAGTCCACAGCGGATGGATATCTGTTTTCTTTTGAGAATACCTATTGACTGCCGTTAGTGTGACACCAGTCGGCAATACAGTATGAATTTCACGGGAGGATACCTACCAGCCACCTGCACAACGGACGCCACGACTTGCTGGTGTCTGTTTTTGCCGCATATGTATTCCAAGCAAGGCATCAAAGGCCACTTGTCCAAGCCCTCATCCTACCAACAAGTGGAGCCGTGGCTGGCTAGGAGCTATGTCGTATATCCCTCGAGTAGGAAAAAAATCAAAAGGTAGCTTGCTGGATAGGCAATAAATAGGCGAGCCCTCCTCAGATAGGGCTGGCTGGCTGGACTGAGGCGGTTCACAGCATGCCCGCCCGCCACAAAATCCCAGGGTATTAAAACATCACATGACCGCCCATCTCCACCGCCAGTCACAGAACAAGTGGAGAGGAGAGGAGAGCAGAGCAGAGGAGAAAAGCAATGAGCGGGAGGCAGGCAGGGAGGCAGGCAGGCAGGGAGAAGACAAGAGTGAATGGGAGGCAGGGGGGGATGTCACAGTGCTGCTCAAACCTCCTTTTCATTACACTCACCCAGACATTGGAGGCAGGAGCCAATAATACACCAGGACCGTGCTGATTCCAGCCCCTCCCTGGGCTCAAGTGCCAACACCGAGGCAAACATGGAGGGAGACAAAAGGAAAACCCAGAAGGACAAAAGAAATCCCCTGGACAAAAAACATTCAAATAAATCCTGAAAAGATCACAACCTCTTGCTGATTTCAATCATTTTTACACACCCATTACATTTGGAAGGTGAAATCCAATTTCATTTCATCGGAACAACATCTCAGTGCACGATAGGGTCAGCATTTGAATTCAGGATGAACATGCAGTCTACTTACACTCTTAATTTGGGCTATTAAAAAGGCATCCATCCAGCGACCGTAAAGTTTCTTTTCTTACACACAGTGAATGGATGCTTTGACGTTTATTGAACTGCAATGTCTCTATTGATCTTGCTATCTTTACATAAAATGTTACATCCTGGGACTACAATCTGTTTCCCTTTTTATTTTTGATTTATATTTGATTGATTTATCCAACTTCTTTTCATGTATTTCTTTTGTAGACTGTACAATTTAAAAAAAAAAAGAAAGACTGTTTACCGTGCATATAGATCCTGAACGCGAGATGGCGCTGGTCACTTTAATTCATGATTGTGCAACCGGCGACGCCGCTAGAAGTAGAGACAGGGGCTCCATCCGAAAACGAGCATCAAGTATTGTTTTCGCCATTAATTGACAATGCCTTCTGTTCACTTCTTGAGAGCATTTGTCAGTGAGAGGCTGACCGTAGCTGTTGACGAGATCATGCTGATTTTTGAGAAAACAATAGCCGAATACGAGGACGAGCTCAAGCACCATCGCATGCTGCAGCTCTCCAGCAAAACAATCCATCATCGCGGATCAGGTCAAATTCACTGCTTATGAATGTCTTGTTATTTTGCCAGCGTTTATCTAGTCACAATTTACAACATCGTCGATATTTTCGGGGGCTTTGAGTGTACACGTCCGTCACTTCTAAAGTGGGACTGATTTGATCCCTTTCAAAAAAAAAAAGTTCCTGTTTGATGGCTATAAGTTGTGTTCATAGTATCCGAACCTTGCCACATGCTATGTGAAATGTGCCTTTTCGGGAAATAATGTGTTGTAAACATATTGATCAGCATAGAATGTTTTCAACTTCTTCAAACACGGCCCCATTGAAAGATTCAGTAGTCTACTGTCATTATCGTTTGAATAATGGGGGGGGTGGTAATCCATTTTCTAGAGTCGATCACGTCTGATCTGGAGATTATCCCAACCCCCTTTCGAGTGCTCTTCTAACTCCTAGCCAGCCTGTTACATGAACTGTTGAAGCCAAACGTCACGAGACTTGTCAGAACTGCTCGTCACAGGTCTCCTATAGAGATGCACCATCATTCACACATCACCGAGAGAGAGAGACGGCCAAATGTTTATTGTGACACTATGACCGTGACTTGTTCTCTTCTATTTCAGATGCATCCGAGTCCATACAGCCTGAAGTACTGGGGCCGAAAATCCCCCCTGTGCATCGAGAGAGAAGCCAAAGCCTGGAACAAGTAGCGACAACGCCACCCCCGTTTGTCAAAGAGGAAATGGAAGAAGTCTGGACCGGTCCAACATTAAGTCACGGTCTAAAATCAGAGATGATTGCCTCTTTGGGAAATGAAGAGAAACTGCCCTCTATAGTGCACAGCCCGGCAGGTCCTCCTCCTCCTTCCAATTCATACGAGCCAGTTCAAGGCCAACCCAACGAAGAAGGCTCCGATGCGTTGTTCGACTTGAATGTTGCGAATCTCCTCAAAACAACCGACAATACTCCACCGGTCAACTTCAATAACAGCAGGAAGCAAAGCATTGGTCGTCAGCCATTTTCGTACAGTGATCCCCAAAGTCATCTTGGCTCTTGGAATAAGGTCAAGTGCTACAAGTGCACAATGTGTGGCAAAGTTTTCCAATATAACCACAACTTGCAGAGACACATGTCATGTCACACAGGAGAGAAACCCTTTGGCTGTATTGAATGTGGCAAAAATTTCAATCAAAAGGCAAGTTTGAAGAGGCACAAAAGAGTACACACAGGAGAGAAGCCTTTTAGTTGCATGTTTTGTGGGAAAAACCTCACTAGGAGGGGCTCCTTGACGTCCCACGTGAGATTTCATACCGGGGAGAAGCCTTTCACCTGCTCCATATGCAAGAAAAGTTATAATAACAGAGGGACACTGGTGAAGCACATGCGAGCACATGACAATTACATGAGATAAAGCATAGGAAGGATTCACCACCACTATTTCGGGAATACCGCATCATACAATAGAACTTTTTTAGAAACGGTTGATTCAGGATTCAGCTGAAAGAACTGTGAAGCTAGTGTCGATTTGCATGTCCAACTAAATGTCGTTATGAATAGATGAAAACAACATGTCACTGCGAAATTGCATAATGTTACTGTAGTTGGACTAACCAATCTTTTCTCCCCCCCCCCCCCTTCTTTTTAAAGTGGGTGGGAGACTGACCTTACTCTGAAGGGCGAATCGAACGCATGTATACAGGGCACGTCCACAAGGGGGCGCAAATTCCCCAGATAAAAGCTCATTGATTATCTGAAAACATTCTTCTGGCTTTTCCAACATTTACAATTTTGATGATGTGTTATATTTTCATGTTAATAAAAGAATGCTTACACTATAACCTTGTATGTGTACATGACCTCCTCACAACATTTGTATAAAATTCATGTAACTAGTAAAGCTTCATTGCAAAGAAATCTACTTTCATTTTGAGTCATGGATATTTTGGAATTTCATGGAACTTTAATTTAACCTGCAATTCTAATTTTAATCGCAATTGTGCGCGCTTCCTGTTTGCCACTTGACTTCAATTGAAGAAGTAAATTGTAATTTCTTCCCTATTTCAATTTGAATTTCATACAGCACTGGAATGATCACCATTGCATTGCAGACATGGCTTGTTTGCACTTACAGCTGACCCTAATACAGTCAACTTTTGAACTTATTTCATCAGTGACCACAATCATTCTCATCACTAATCTCACATGATTTTAGACAATGGCCTCTATTTTCCAGCGAAGTCCAGCCCTCCCCTGCGCTGATTTCGCAGAGAGATGCGGCTTGACCCGGTTGAAAAAAAACCAACGCGAACACGGTCGACTGACAATAGAAACGGCTCCTCTCATTCCATTGAAAAAAATCGCCGTGCGAGATCTGCAAAGTCCTGGCAGAAGGTGCATGCGGGATCCTGTTCTAGTTTACAATAAAGATGAGCATAAGCATTGAGCAGGAGCTCATTTGGAGAATTTGATGCACGCTGAATGTAATACAACACCCGCGTTGACGGACAGACTATGCCGCTCGGCACCTTGAGCAAATTCGACCAAATGGCCTTTCGCTACCGGTGCCGGTTCCAGAAGACATACATAAAGTTGAGTCTACTTGGAGTCAGCAACTGGTGAGATGCGGCCGTGGCGTGGCGTGGCACATCAAATAACGCACGCTCTGTGCGCCGGAACGCCCGGCCGGTGCAGAGAGATAAACCAAATTCCCACACGAGCATACCAAGGCCAGCATCGCTACGATCATCAGGATACGCCAGCTGCCCTGCCTATCAATATAGAGATTACGTGCATCTATTTTTCGTAAGAAGAATTCAAGGTCATACTCACACATTCTTCTTCATGAGGATCCCCAGAGCATAGAGGTGCTTCGTCTTCCTGCGGGTCCTCAAAGGAATACAGCAAAGGGAGAACAAAACCTGAGAAATAAATGTATGACAAAATGTCAAAACAAGAATCAACAAGCACTGTCAATAAAATCCAGCAATCACAAAGTCAATCACGAGGTGTTCTATTTTTATGTTAAATGTGATTTTCATCATGAATGAAGAGCTATGATTTCACAAAGTGTTCACGTTTGACCTATTTCGTCATGGAAGTGCTTCTTTTGTTTTTGTTTGCCTGAATGTTGCATATGCAAATCACATGTATTTACACTTGGGGATAATTCATCAACTGATCACACCCTCAGACAAGCCCTCCCACTTCCGCTGTGATGACATGGCTCACTCTGAGCTCACGCTTCACATCTATACACTTGGCTATCCGTGGAAAGCCCCGTCATTAAAACCCAGTGATGAAACGGTTTGGCCGGCCCTTTCCCCCTGACTATAAGAGCTTGCGCCTCGTCACAGACCAAAGACCTGCAGGGCCGCATTCCTTCCTCTGCTTTTCTAAACATGGCGTGTGTGTGGGTGTGAGCGCTGTTGTGAAATTTGGGAGAACGTGATGCTTCCCCCCCCCCCCCAATAACATGTCAGCCAAAGGATGAGGCAAGACACTGCTTACGCCATCATCTATTGACTTGCTGGAGCCATTTTTCGGCCCGCCGCCCGGGACGGGAGTTTCAAACCCAAGCGGCCCAATGGCAGGCGCACAGGGATAATAGAGGATGTATGTATCACCTAACGCCACTATTTATGCTCCCCATCACAGACAGTGAAAAGTTAGTTCAAATAAGAGGGGTTCTCACACTCACCACAGCATTGACCTCATGATGAAGGCGAAGCCGTGCGTGTGTTGATCCGACTCAAGTGACGTCAACAGGCTTGCAGCGAACAATAAATTCATGCTCGCAGCGTTTGATGAAAACGTCCACAAGCAGAAACGCCGTAGTCGTTTGAGTCCGACGAGTCCATCAGTGCACACTGATGCATCCCATGCAGATCAACGGTAGGAACGTGAAAGGTCGCGCGCGCCTTGATGTCGTCACCTGGCACCTACCTGGCCGGCTGCGAGCGCTTTGGCTCCTACAGCATGGACAAACATTTGGGAATTAAACAAAGGCACGTTGACGGTTGGAAAAGGGCAGGAGGTGTACCTATAAATGACTGAAAATAAACAAATACCTTTGCTGGAACCAAATATGACAAACCTTGCAAGTTATATACAGAACACATCCAAAACTTCATGAAGTCGACCGTCCGGCCCCACTTCCACAAATTGGGAAAAATCTCTCCCGATGACCCAGTATCGATGAATCAGTGATCGTGAGCGAACAAAGGCAAAGGTGCTTGAAGTTGATAGGTCATTACTAGGCACCACCAAAGAGCAAAAGTCAACCTCCAGAGTATGTAGAAGCCGTCCAGAAACCTGAAGCTACGCGCAACACCGTACCAGAGCGCACTTGGAAAGGGTTCTGAAGCCGTCCAGAAACCTGAAGCTACGCGCAACACCGTAAGAGAGCACACTTGGAAAGGGTTCTGGTTCGGATAATTGTATGTTGGCTCTCCAAACGTCAGTCTGCCTTGCCTGCCTCACTGTCAAAAGCATTCAAGAAGTGACGATCCATTTTTGACTTTTGCTCACTCTGTTCCAGAATTCCGCGGCCTCCCTCACCTCGATACTGTAAGCATTTGCCAAATGTTGGATCCACGCACACAAAAAACAACAGTTTGCAGATGGTTTCTGGAACAGAAAAAGATAAGAAAATGATTTTGAACAGATCAGGTGTAATATTACGTTTCCCAGAAACTTTACTCGCGGCTGGTTCAGTGGACTGACAATCGAGCCGAAAGTTGTCACACTGGTACGGCTTGTTTGGGCCTTTGGACTAAACTTGGCACATAATACATTTGAAGTCAATTACGCACTGTATGTCACAAGGCCAAGATCAACATTACTGCACTGAACACACACTCTGACCCAATACACTAATCAGAAGAAGTGGCTTTTATTTGCACGTTGAGATAAAGATATGCGTGGTAATCAATATAAACCGTGAATACACTAGGTGTCTATTGTCGTCCTACTTTGGAATATCGTAGTAGTTGTAACTCACGCTGAGAATTATCAACCAAACGTGGACAATTGTGTTGAAAACATACAATCTGTGACCTTTCCATGATGTAGAAGGAATAGAAAAGATGTATGTACGATAGCTCGATCAATTCATTTCTTTCTATGCTATTGATACTCTTCCAGCGCAAGAGGCGCTCTGCTCTGGGTGACATACGTTCTCACACAACCAATGTCACTCAGTCACCGAGTCATATTTCAATGTACAACACAGAGGTGTAATATACGTACGTACTTAAGGGTAGACACAAAGGTGCCAAGACACATTCCCTCCAAATAGCACAGAGCTTTTTGGTAATTGGATACCCACAGATGCTAATGAGCCCAATTATGGCTTAAAGACATGAAAAGGTGGGGGTGGAGGGGTTAGCTTGTTGATCAACATGCTTGGAGCCAAGGATGAGGTGAGCAGGACTGGAGGTGTGGCTAAGTTGATCTGGAATTCCCCTGAACTCACCTGAAGCCACCCCCACCGCCCAAGCAGAGTATTAAAACAAGGCAGGCTGAATAAAGCAACAGGTGCATCTTGGCTAAACATTACACGGAAACACAGCAGATAAAGAAGACAATCACACGTTAGTCGTCCATCGGTCGCTCGCAACAGGTAAAGAAACAGACATTTTGGCATGTCTTTCTTTCCATGGAGTGTTGGTATCTGTTTAGACTGAAGTGATTGTTTTGGCACTTTGCTGAGATTTGCACTCAACCTTTGTTGCCTTGTTTGCAGTCGGTTCGGATGGCATCCCAGTGCCTGAGCAGCGTGTTGACAAACGCCAACTTTACAATGTATGACAACGGTCTGCCTGATATGCTGCCACATCAAGGCAGCCAGCACAACGGCAACCTGGCCTACGCCTCCTACAACGGTGAGCAAAACACCAGCGGCGCTCGCCTAGGCTCCGAGTCCGTTCTTCGCCGTTTGGGCCAAAATACCAAAATTGGATGCTTTTCCTTCCAGCGAAATTCCTTTTCACCGTGACCGGAGCATTACTTGATGGAACTTTGCTTTGACCTCAATTAGCCGCCGCTGCTAATGATTGACTAGCGAGTCAATGTTTAACTCATCTTGAGCGTGAAGCGATGGGTGCCACCTCATCGCTAGAACAGCTCACTCTTTGTTTTTCTGACCTTAGAGAAGTAAAAGCCCCACCTGGGAGTGATACGCATTGCCATTAATCAATATCCAAGCTTGCATTGTTTTGCACGAGTGAGACGTTCATCTTCCAAACGAATACTGATTGCAGCAGCAGATGCTGAGAGGGCTGGAGCGCTTTGCTGAAATCCCTCTCTCTACGCAGGTCTGTGGTATGGTCAAGTGAATCCCCTCTATTGGACGGCTGAAAATGTGATGGAGTGGATCAGCGCCCAAGCTGACAGCGCCAAGTTTGATGCCAGTACCCTAACCGTGTCCTACTGCGCCATGGACGGCCACAGCATCTGCCAGATGAACCTGGAGCAGATGATCATGGTGTTTGGCCCTCAGCTTGGTCCGCACCTTCACCAAAACTTGCAAGAACACAAAGCCAAATATGGTAAAGCTGCTTTTCTTCACATCAGCACAATAACATGATTTCAGGCAGGTCATATAACAAATTTACCATTTTCAGTCGCGATTCAAAAACTCATCACAACACAGAGTAAACTTTTACTACCCCCCCAGAACTGACAAGCCTATCAGGACCAGAGCTAAATGAAACCTGCCAGCTCCTCGATAGGTTCCTACACAACCTGAACCTCCCGGACAACGCGTCCTTCCCCTTGATCAGCACCGTCAAATTTGGTACGAGAGTTTGCGAAGCTTTTGAGCGCGGACCGTGGGGAAGTCAAATGACTAAAGTGGCTCCTTAACATAAACAGGTGAAGACTCGGTGGGCAAAATGGTGTTGGACAACGGTGATAACGGAGATCCGCTCAGCCTGATCATGGGGGCCGTGACGCCTCTGCCGGACGAGTATCTGTCCGATAACCAGTCGGAGAGCGAGTGGAGCTCTTCATCCAACAGTCAGTAGTCGATGACTTCATTGGTCGGTGAAAGAAATGAAATTGGATTCTCACATGTGCTATTTCATCAGGTGGCCTGTTTGGCTTCTCCAACCTTGGCTCACCAGAGTCTGGCAGCGGAGAATCGGACCCGGAGTTCTCCTACCCTGTGATTTCAAGTGAGTGGCAAATTGCGTTTGAATTGCTCCGTCCTTTTCAGTGTGAACACGCACGCGCTCTTTTGTTGACAGAAACGCTGATTAAGAAGGAGAAAGCCGAGTCGCAAATGAAACGACCTCGGGGGCGACCTCCTAAAGTCAACAGAGAGCACAGCCATATTTATGACCCTTCAAAGAAAACAAAACACGGTGAGGAGATATGGCCATTTGCAAAACAGAAAGAAAGAGCACATTTGAATTGGAGCGACATCCCCTTTGCCCGATGACTCGCGTCAGCTCACGTCGGCTCGCCCGTTTGTTGTCCGCAGCACCTCGGGGGACTCATCTTTGGGAGTTCATCAGAGATATTCTCATTCACCCCGAAAAGAACCAGGGCCTGATGAAGTGGGAAGATCGCCGTGAGGGCGTTTTCAAGTTCCTCAAGTCTGAGGCAGTGGCTCAAATGTGGGGCCAAAAGAAGAAGAACAGCAGCATGACGTACGAGAAACTCAGTCGCGCTATGAGGTCGGTACCAAACGAAAATGACTGCTGTATTTGCTATTTGACAAACAAAGAAACGCCACTTGCCTGTCCCGCATTCGAGACCAAATTGCTGTCTTCCACCGACAGGTACTACTACAAACGCGAGATCTTGGAGCGGGTCGACGGACGGCGACTGGTCTACAAGTTTGGAAAGAATTCCAGTGGTTGGAAAGTTGAAGAGCTGGGAATGAGCATGTAAAGGTTTCATTCTCCATGGCAGTTGAAAGAAAAGCGTCAAAGTCATTCCCGACTCGAATGACCTGCTTGTCCTGTCAATGGGAAAACGTCGCTGCCCAAATGTTAAGACACTAACTTCCTTTTTGAAGGAAGGTGTTGCAGAAAAACGTAAGCCACTCTTTTGGGCTCCTGTAGGTTTTGTGAACCAATTTTAATGTTGTTGTCTATGTGCTTGATTGGCATGAAACTCAAATGTTTTCTTGCATCGTATTCTTACGTTTGTAAAAGGTTTCAAGAAGTGGGGCTTTGTGAGGTTCAATGAGCTGAGAATCTGCTGGATTCCCTTCTGTTATAAACAAACAAACAATATTGTTGCAATGTGTGGTCGGACGTCACTTGTGGATGGAAAGATTGTAACAACGCGGGCTATGTCTTTTGGTATCACTTATTATAAAGTGATTTGTTTTGAAGAGGAACAAGTGGTCTTTTATAAATGTTTAATCTGGTTGTACCTTTTCAATGATTGTCATGGCCATCCACCAAACCATTTTGGATGTGGGATGAAAACGTGATATAGCTTCTGTATTTATTTCCTTTTGATACACCGTGGCTGTTATTTGTATGTGCAGAAGAATGAAACAAGAAATGTTTGAATTAAAGGCTTGCCTTGTATGTGAATAACTGAGAAAATTATTTGGAATTGAAATAAACGAGGGCCCGCGCCGTCATTCCTGGATGAAGTCCTACTGCGCCTTGAGTAAATTCACCATCAATTATTAAACGTGTACAGATGGACTGTGGCTTCAAAAGAAATACAAATATTTTAAAAAGTGGCTCCTGGAAACATGGCATAGATCTATTGGATGAAATGAATTCAACCTAGTGCGCCCTGTGGGTTTTTGATGATTCACTTTGCTTTTTTTCCCCTCTGGGAAGGAGCATTCCTTGCTTCTTCAATGAAGGGTTTATATTAGGGCCTTGCTTGGACAAATCAACTGCGCCATGCACTCGGGGGCGGCTTCATACATCGTACTATGTTCTTAGTTGCGTAGTATTGTCTTTGTTTTTGATTCCCTTGAGTCATGGTGCTTTTGCGCACTAAAAGTGGAACGGAGACTGACTTGACTGAAGTCCATTTCCAGCGCTTCCGTCGAGAAGGTGGGACAAGCAGCTGTCAGTCATGTCAACGGAGGGAGGGAGGCCTTAAGTGCATGTGCATTTCTTCTCTGCTCAGAAAAGGCAAAGTGTCGTCTATCCCGATCGTTTGTGTGAGACATCAATTCGAACACTTCTGGCCAGGGGCGAAATAGAATTTAAAATAATAATAACGCTGCACTCAATTCAATGACTCCAAGAGTTTGTGAATGACACCCGGCCCACATGTCAGCAGAAGGTCGAACGCCCAAATCCAACGCTGTGCTTCCAGCAGGCGTAAAGTTGAGATGACATTGTCACATCTGAAAAGATGGCAGAACGGCCATTACGTTGCGCAGAACCAGCGCTCGAGCACTTTCCAAACGAGTGAAACAACTTTCCACTGATACAGAAATCAGAATGTGGCCGTTTTTACGCTTGAGCGCAGCTTCCCTGACGACAAAAATAGAGGCTAAGATTTGAATCTTACTCATGCCTTGCACATATTTGCCTTACCCTCTCCTTTCCATGGGTCAATGGCTGAAACAGAACAGATCTGAAATTAGGACTGAGCACCGTTGAGTAAGGCCCTCCCTCGAAATGTTTTGGACTTTTGTGCCCAGCATTAGCTTCTTATTTGAACACAACATTAACACTCTCCATAAGACTTCCTTTTATGCTATTGATTTACACATTTCCAGTTTTTCTGTATTGAAATGTATATTGAAAAAGTGCTGGACAAAATATTTGGCTGGATCTATCTTTTAAGAATAAAAACAAAAACACCATAAATAGCTCAAACACACGGCCATTGTTAGACCTGTTAATCCACCTGCTGTGTTGATCACCCCCAACAATACCCCCCCCCCCCAACCACACACACACACACACACACACACACACACACACACACACACACACACACACACACACACACACACACACACACACACACACACACAAAGTTAGGCCTCCTTCAAGGTCAACATACCTGTCAAGCAGGCTCAGTTTACGAGAAACGTTATAGTCAGTGCCAGAGAAATACAGGAAAGCAGGGAGGGGTGGATTTTTACTGCAGTGATCTCACTGCATTGTCACAAGATAAACACAAAGGGAGGCATTATGCCCATCCCCGTGGTTACTTATTAAGCTAAAACGTAATACTTTCGCTTCAAAAACTACAAAAAACGCAACACTGAAACTGCAAACATGGAGCTCTAAAAGACACTCCTGCACTTATTCATCACATATATGTCTATAAAACGTAAACCTGTAACAGTGAAACTGCAAACGCTGAGATTATTCATTCAAAATATACTTCTAAAAAAATACTTATTCATTCAAAATAGACTTGGTAATGAGCCATCCAGGCGGGGTTGTTGCTTCACAGGCCCAGAATACACTGACCTATTTTTCTGAACTGATATGTTTAATGTGTCGAGTTGCTTACAGTAACAAAACAATCATTTATTGTTCGACGGAAAGCTCATCATCATTTCCCGACACTGACCAGATAATGCGGGTAATATAAGATCAAACTATCGGGCGCTATCAGTACAATCGTGACTACCGAAACAATAAAACGAGGTCATTGGGCACATGGAAAGGCATTGGTCAATATTACTGGCGGCGGGCTGATCCTAACGAACTCGGCACCATACGATCTTGAACGGACCACCCCCGCCGGCTGAGCGTAAACTTGGAAATTGTCTTCATAATAAATAGCCATCCAGTGGTGAACCTTTCGGGAAAACGGGATTAGGGTCATTTCAGGGTGCTGAATCTGATTTTCAGCGACGATGAACTCTTCACATCACATTGTTTTGCAATTTGCCCCTATTAGTGTGTGACACAAAATTCACACTATGATGCTCAAACGTGGCATTAACATTTCTTTTTCATTTGAAAATCAAGACGTTGTGAAAACAAGAATTGACAGCTCCATTTTTACTCAAAGTCATAAAAGTCAGTCATTTCACATGGTATCTACCCATTTCCTTCTCAGTATGTATTGATTGATTGATTTGGAACAAATTCCTCAAAATCAGGTTTCGCTCCTTCCTCTTGAAAGCCATCTGCTGGAAGATTGCTGCCCTCTAAAGGATTGTGGTGAAATCCAAAGGCGAGCGCTCGTTCATAATAGAGGGAGGGCTCCAAATAAATGTCTTGGGCTTCAGGAGGAGGCCCCCGGGAATGGCCTAGGAATGCCTTGGGATTCCCCTGGAAGACATATCCTACTTGGATGAAAAGGACATGAGCATACATCGGACAGGATATTGGATATTACTGATTGATCAAGCCCAAAGAACTTTTTTCAGCCAGCGCTTGGGCAGTACAATTTTGTTTCCCTCTCACAACAAGCTATTTTAGAAAGGGACATGTTGGGCCGCATGCTGGAAAATAATGCTTGCTTGCATTGCTTTGACGAGTAAGCAACCAGCAGCATCCAGCCACGGTTGAAAAGGAAGCCTCCCTCCGCAGCCAGCCACAAACGCCTCTCATTGCAAACAGGCTGCTGCTTGTCTCTCTCATCTCAGCTCTTTTAATAGACATGCCTCAGCTGCTTGAGTGTCGCGAGCACCTTTAAAGGGCAACCGGGATATTTTTAGAGTCAAGCTACAATTGCTATAAGTTGAATGCTCTTATTTGTGGGCCACAAGCAACACTTACAATTCAGAATAGTCTTTTCATGAATTCACCATTTTAAACTAAACTGAATTTGATTTCTGCGGATTTGCAACTCATACAGAACAATCATATTTGCGGGGGATTTAGCACTTCACTAAACCTACATGAAAGTAAAGATCCGTGATTCAATTTGAACACTCTGAGTGTTTACCCAATTTGTATACAAACTACAAATGACCAAAATGTCAGTGTGCCCCTCCCAAAACAGACCCCTAACCCACACCCGTTGCTCCCTCCCTCCCTCCCTTCTCCCCTATACCACCTCTGTCTTTAGGTTAGTCCATTGCACTGCAGACTTACTTTTAGTACCTCCATTGCTCTGTCTCATTGTCTGCATTTCGTCTTTTTTTTTTTTTTCAAATACGTTTTTGAGGCCACAATAAATCCGACAGCATGGCTGACAGAAGTCGTATGTCGCGGAGAAAGGACAAACAAGAAAAAGAAGCTGGTGAAAAGACCAAGGATGGGAAGGAAGTGAATCATGTTGGGGAAAATGCTCAACATAATGGAGGGGGACCGCCATCTGAGTCGTCGGTGCCTACCAATGATGCAACAGCTAATGGGAAAAACGGAGAGCTTCAGGTTGAGCCCATGGAACTACCTCCATTTGAAATCATTGCCGGGTAAGTATTCAAAAGCGAGAGCGAGAGAGAGAAAAATGCTAGTCCTGAAATTAGCATTTCCTAATCCAGTCGGTACATTGCCATCCTTTGGCTGTAAATGGCATTGAGAAGCTTGAAAATATTGCATCCTAGATGAAGGCAAGAAAGTAGCAAAATACTCTGGTGATGAGAGCGATAAGAATAGTAGTCACCAATGGTGACTGACTCGAGTGCGGGCCGCGTGGGTTCAATTTCCACTCAGTGACAGTGTGGATGTGACGCTGACTGATTGTTTCTTTCCGACCAATGCTACCTTTCGCCCAAAATGGGTTTGCTCCAGTGATCAACGGTGTAGGTAGAGGAAGGAATGATAACATCAGGCAACAGCTTCCCTATCAAAGACGCAAAACCCACAGCCACTAAAAAGGCCCAGTCACTTTAGTCTGAGGTATTAAAAGGATGGAGTTGGCCTGCACTGCGCTTGAATCGAATGAAATTGCTTGAACTAGCAGAACAGCAGAGTTGTGTTTCTTCACAGCGATCGGATCGATCCTTTTGCATTCAAGTTCCAGTTCAAGAACGTGGAATACTCCTCGGGCCGCAATAAGACCTTCCTATGTTACCTGCTGGACAAAGGGAACACACCTGACGGCCTTCTGAGAGGCTGTCTGGAGGATGAACATGCCGGATCTCATGCTGAAGAGGCCTTCTTCACACAGTGCCTGTCTGACTATGAGCCTTCACTCAAATACACAATTACCTGGTGAATTGATAAAAATGCACGACTGACAGCAAAAGAATACATGTCATCAAATGCTGTCCCTTTTCTTTCAGGTACATGTCATCGAGTCCCTGCGCTGCTTGCGCTGCAAAGATAGTTGACATGTTGAACGCCAAGAAAAACATCCAATTGAGCATCTTTGCTGCTCGGCTCTTTGAGTATGAGGAGGCGGAGATCCAGGCTGGGCTAAAGGCCTTGCATAAAGCCGGATGTAAGCTGAGGATGATGAAGCCCCTGGACTTTGCCTATACTTGGGATACATTTGTGGAGAATGAGGAGCAACCTCTTAACCTGTGGGAAGACTGCAAAGACAACTATGAGTATTATCATGAGAAGCTGTCTGAGATTCTGCAGTGAACACAGTAAGCGTCGGTTACTAAAAAAAAAACAAAAAAAAAACACAAATATATAGTTGTTTGTTTTTTGGACAGAAGGCATTTATGGAATTTTTAGAATGGGACTGACTACGTGATCTTCCCGAACTGATAGAAGGAACTGGTTGGTATTCAAGTCTTTCAAGCAAAACTGTCATTTAGTCAATTAAGAAGAAGATATTTCGTACTTCCCCACCGGCACAAAAATGTTGAGTGGCAAGGTATGACACGTGAACAGAAACATGATCACTGTGTGACATTGCCATTGTGTGTGCGCGCGCACACACACACAACTGCAAGCAATTTTGGTGCATTACAATAAGAAAATAAAAGCAGATGTGAAAATAGTTAGTTGTTGGATTGTGTGTCATGAGACATCATGCCAGTGCCAAACTTCCAATAATGGACCTTGCATCAGCACACGACTGACAAATCCTGTTTTCAGTATAGAATACGTTCTTGAGATCATGTGACCAAAATGAGGCAATCAATCCATTTGTTTCATGGAAGAGTTTTATGGTATGGAAGAGTTCACTTATTTCAACAGTAAAATCATATTTGGTCTGTAATGAACTCATCTATCCTGCTTTGAGTCATTGAGTCGGATCCAGCTTGTGGCATTAAAGCCTATTTCAATTTTCATTCAAACAAAGTATATGATATATATTATATATATATAAGTAAGTATATTTTGTCCGACCGCGTCAATAAAAGGTTTTGTGTTTCTGGCCAACTGGGGGCAGTATACGACAGATCACGCTTTTATTTCAGGTCTGGGGATGATTTACTGGATCAAATATCAGTTTCAATTTTAATATGTAACAAAATAAATCTTATTCAAGCAAAAGCATTTTATCTCCTATCGTAGTGTAAATCAGTTCATGTACTGAGGGAAGAAAAAACATACAAATAAACAAAAACTGACGCACGGGACAGGCGACCATGATATATACTGTATTTATTTCCCCCTGTGGGGACAATGATGATTCAATAATAATACCATGGCAAGAAGTGATCAGTTTGCTTGGAGTTTTGGAACAAGTTCTCCCCTTGCATGTACTTTTAAAACATTGTATTTATTCTTTTAGACACACTAGTCTTTACCAAAAGACAATTCCTCCAGATATTATTGCATACACAACTTCATTTGATTTATTTTTTTTCCCCAATCAATCCTTGTTGACATTGGATGCTGTCCTACATAAAAGACAATTAGTGACCCAGTCCAATCAAATATGAAGGAACATGTTCCTATATTTACCTTCTAAGAGTTCCCAATTAGATTTCTCAAGACTGAGGCTTCTGCTGCCATCTCTTCCTCTGATCTCCACTTTGAGGGCACATTCTCATCTTGGCCATCATGTTTTTGGAGCTGCAAATGCAAATGTCAGTAAGTGCAACATGCAACCATGAATACAGCCATCATATGAATTGTATTTGATTTGTTTTTTTGGTGTCGTGGGTTGTGGCTGCTGGCAAAGTATTAACCTTGGCGGAGGTTTGTGTTTCACGGCAGTGAAAAGTCATTTTCAAAAGTGTTTTGGACTCATTTATTCTTTTCTCTATGATCCTCCTCCTCCTCCTCCCTCTACTTATATCAGCAGGTAATTCCCTCAGCAGCCCTTCTTCGCACTTTATTTGTGAAACCATTCCCACCTTTGAGCAATCCAGGATTGCATTTTAATCACTCGTGGAATTGTAGACCTCCCACATAATACATTGAAAAAAAAAAAAGTCACAGTGCATAAATTCCGAATGAAAATTTGGTGGCACATTCATATGATGTGAATAGATACGATGCGCTTACAATCTGCCTCACGACAGCATCGGCGACAAAAGCGCAAGACGTGACGAGGCTATCGCAAGCGACATTCAAACGGAAAGACAAATGATGGCGTGTACTACGATGATTTGCCCACCTCTCAAAAGTAGTATGACGATATACGTACATATCGTGCAAATTAATGTTGGACACGTTCAATGTTTGACCGGAGTGGATTTGGAATTTAACTGAGTTTAACGATCGAAACCTTGAATGTCTGTCTGTCAACATTTTGGCTTTCAGCTCTTTAATGTCATTTTGTTTTTTAGATTTATATATTTATTGCACTACATTCAGTAAGTGCTAAAAGACCGGAGCTACTAAAATATCCCGGAAGATTTCCAAATTGGTTGTGCCCAAGTTTCATAGAGAGCCATTGTTCCTAAACAGTTTCCAATTAGAAGGATCATCCAGCCGTGATGCTCCATTTTTCACTAACAAGCCATGTACTTTTTGATCAGAAAAATGAAAAGCGTTTTCATTCTCTATTTTAACCATCCAAATAACTAACAGCCACTTTTAATGAGGACTACGGACGGATGACCACCATTCCATTCCATTCCCTGTCTTGGTGGGATAGATCACACTTTGCCCATTCAACGAAATCATTGCAAGTACTAATAATGTTAAAAGAATGGAGCTCAAGCACCCCCGCAAAACATAACATACCAGGCCTCTGAAAACCTCCTAAAACATTTCCAAGGCTGACTTAAAAGAGCAAGAAATGAGCGGCCTCCCTGCGGTCAGAATTTTCAGCCCAGCCCACTTCAAATGAATATTTGACATATCTGTTGGTCCGTGGCAGTGAATGAGTTGATAGATGTATTTTATTTAAGAAGTCCCGAAAACATTTGGACTTTATGGGAATCGTGCTGATCAAAAAGGCCCAAAGTATCGACGGTAGTACAAAAAAGGAGATTGCGATGACAACGACCGGATTGGATACGCACATTGTATTTTGGGGCCCCAATCGTTCACAGATGGAAAAGCTATATCGGGCGGGAGAATTGCAGTTCATTAACCTCTGGCCAACCCATTTTCTCCCGCCGTGCCGCCTGGCTATTGTACAATGGTACGTCAAAGAGGATACAGTTTCATGAAGCACTGGCCCCACATGATGACCTTTGGACCATCTACACGCCAAGCACATAAAAAGCCTCCATGGGGCTGTGAGCAGCAATCAATCAATCGATTTACTTGTGGTGGATGGAGGCTTTTGGCAGAAAATTCCCAACATTGGATCAAGAGCCCAAGTCTAAGCCCAAGTCTAAGCCCAAATCTAAGCCCAAGTCTAAGACCAAGTCTAAACCCAAGTCTAAGCCCAAGTCAGGCCAGGCCAGGCCTTCCTTCCTCTGATGGAAGAATTTCCCAAAGCCAGCTCCCTCCCTCTCAAAGTCATTTTCACCGCATAGGCATGTTATAAAACGGGGGTGTTTAAAATATCCCCCTGATTGAGCACGGCTCGTGGTAATTCCCTGAAGAAATTAAAAAGAGCCCAAGTGTGGGCTTGTACGGTGTCCGTGCTGCTCCTGCGCAACTGTGACAGTCCCCACTGGACAATGACATACATGGATGCTTTTTAAGTTCACAATGCTACAAAATGTGACTATTCTCAGGAGAAATTTGACAGAAGAATGACTTCAGAGAGGGAGTTGAGCTTGTTTGATACCATACTTTTGAGATGTTCATCGTGGATGGTTGAGAACATTTCTAAACACTACGCGCACATTTGACTAAAAGCTTGTCTGACGCGTCATTTTTTGTTCTTTGTCATCACGGATGTCGTTGATATATACACACAATATATATGTGTATATATTACACGTAAAAGAGGCAGGGTTATTCGAATGTTCCTATCAAACATATTGTCATTGATATTCATTTGCTACAGACTCAAAATGTCAGAGTGAAATTTAAAAGAGCCTGAAAGGCATGTTGGTTATTTTCTTATTGAAATGTTCTGCTTGACTGCTTTGGAGAGCCAGCCTTGTTCCTCTGGGCTGTCTGTATTGCCCACATCGGATTTGTGTTTAATTAGTTATTACGAGTGAATTCTTCTTCATGAGTGAATTCTATTTAAATCATAGCAGTAGCGCTTGAAGGGTCATGTCAGTTGCAAGCTCCACCCTGCTAATATTGATGGGGTAAAGAGTAGGTCTCTTTCTAGCTCTTACTTTTGATACAAGATGGTGATAGTCCCCCCGTGCCTGTGTAGCTGGGGTGGGTGGCAAAGAGAGGCTGAGAGAGCCAGTAGGATGCAAAATAAAAAGAGAGAGAACAGAGACCCACCCGTTCAGGGAAGTTAACTACAAAAGCTCAGTTAACTGGAACAATGCCGTTTTTTCATCAAATCTTTCTACCCAGCTATTTCATTGGATTCCCCCTCTCCTTTGGGCCAGCAAGGCCTTAATGCGGGAGCTCCACGGGTAGACCTTAACCATGGTAGCCCAATTTAGCTCCAGCAGCTCCAATCACCAACGGCGGTGGCGGCTGGAAATTGGCACCTCATTCATGGGCGGCAACAGCGGGACCGCAATCGACCAAGCGCTCTCGGCAACAACGGCTCGTAAAAAACCCCCAGAATGTGTGACATGACAACAAGCACCTGAAAGCGAGACGTGGCGAGCCCTGTGAAACAACTGTGAAACAAGTGAGCAAGTGAAACGTGTCACTAGGAGTAACCGCCGTACAACGCTTGAGAGGGAATAAAAACCATGTGTATTGAAAAAAGCACGGAACAGAACGTGGCATACCTCATCATAGATGGTATCATTGCGTGGAAAGTCACCCGCCTTCCTGGGAAGCACGTGGACATGGACATGCTGCGAGCAAGCAAACAAGAGAAAGCAGTTGTTTAGGCATTGTGCTGTGGGAGGGGGATCTTTCCAACCTTGTTTGAGTCTTTC
Source organism: Syngnathus leptorhynchus (assembly GCF_054491065.1). Classification (NCBI taxonomy): domain Eukaryota; kingdom Metazoa; phylum Chordata; class Actinopteri; order Syngnathiformes; family Syngnathidae; genus Syngnathus; species Syngnathus leptorhynchus. Next base: position 577,912 of record NC_141205.1, on the reverse strand, counting down.
CGTCGAGACTCGTCATTCATTCACAGAATGGTAAACGAGCAAAACAGTGCTACCGCTTTGCCACGAATCACAGGAGTGAGAAATTCCACCGTGCGTGCCGTGCCAACCGTGCCGTGCTTTCACTTTTAAGGCTGTAATTGACTTTCTTTCACCACAGCGCTCCTATCCAACTATTTGGGTGACTATTCCCTTGCTGTCACAAACTTGGCAGCCTGCATGATTAACTATGATTTGTTTCTCTGCAAGGGTGGGACGCCAATGTCCTCAAGACACTTGACAAATGCACGGCCAGAAGCAGTAGAAGTAACGTGCCGCGTTTAACTGTTAGTAACGGTAAGGTCGTTACTTGCAACGTTTTTTATTTAATCTGATCATCACATCACGGTGGCGCACTGGTTGGCACGTCCGCCTCACAGTTCAGAGGCGCGGGGACGGATGAGGATAAACTGTTGATGAATGAAGGAACGGATCATATTATTGGATTGGATTGTATTGGATTAGATTGGATTGTATAAGGATCACATCAATCCCCTGCAGGACTGTTGAATAAAAAAAAATATGGCACCCCGCCTGATGAATCACAATCATCATCCCGCATTATAAATGCAATTCCAAGCCTCAAAATTATATTTTGCCTCGGCTCCCGAGGCAGTGAGTTTATCAAAGTGTATTTGGCCTGACTCACTCTTAGTCAATCACGAAATTATTTTTATTTTCTTCATTTCGGAGTAAATTCATTTGATGGATGGGGAAGGCTTGCTATGTTGTTAGGGCTTTTTTTTTTTTTCTCACATAACCTTCTTTTTAGGGTTGAAACGCCAATTTAAAAAATGTCCTTTTGCACAATTCTATTCTGCTCTATTTTTCAGTGTCCGTGATGAGTTATTCGCCATTAACATATTCTTAATGGATTCCCAGTCAACTTTTTGATTTTTTTTTTTTTTTGGGAGATGGGATCATGCCAAAAATATTTGAACCCTTTTAGAAGATGACTAAATAATTAATCAATGCCACGAGTTTGGAAGTGGAAATGAGATACAATGGTTATTTAATGGTGTATAACTGTTGCGAAATCCTCATGACATATTCAAAAGTTGTGAATGATTTAGTTCTCACCTTCACAGTTTGTCCAGCTTCGGGGCCATCCTAGTGGGAACAAAAAGATGTCATTAGAAAAGATTTTCTTTTTTTTTCTTCTTCAAGTATTTAAAGGTCACTTTCATCATAATTCAATTGTCTTCCACAGTTTCCTACATAACATGTCGAAATGAGTCTGAAGTGTGACATTTGTGAATTTTGTGGATTGGATGCAATAGCGGAAAAAAGCCAAAAGGCTTTTTTTTCCAATATTACTTAACGTCGTGCCAGTTCAAGTGCTATGGTGAAAAGAAAACAAGATATGGAGCAAGCTAAGAAGTTAGGAGGACGTGAAAACAGCTTTATTTATCATGAGTAATGTGAAATATATGACATATTGTAACTTGCCCAACTCGAATTATAAAGCATGTTCCTCTAATCTTCTTCCAATCCGACAATGTAACCTTTTGGTGCAATTCAAATGATTCAACTGTGTTATTTGCTACAGACCCAAATTTCTTGCTCACAATTATTGCACATTAGTGTGAGTGAAGAAGTGAGAAAAGACATCAGATGAGTGATCATTATTTTGTCCCTGCCCTGATCAGAGGGGCGGAGGGGGGGGGGATAAAAAAAAAAAATCACTCTTGTGTTGCCCAAAACCTTTTGTTTTAATCAACCCGAGATGAGTTGTATGATACTATTCTTCACAGAAATGGCACAATGAGGTGAAAAATTGATACCGCATGCAGAGAATAGTACTTTAATGTGGTTCTGAAAAAAGGGAGCTGTCAAGATTTCATTTTACAATCCTAATCTTAGTGATCCATTTCCCCAGTCAAAGAAAGTGACATCAAGGCAAAGCATTCTCTTTGTTGCTTTTTTTTTTTTTTTTTTAACTTTGATTCGCTTACCAACCTGTGAAACAATTTTGTCTGAGAGGGCCACAGTGCACGCTAGGTGGTATTTTTATATTAGCATATATATCACCCGTTATGCAAAAAAGGCTGTTCAATCTGAGGTGAGAGCCTGTCTTCCTTTCACTTATCACAGGTGTCAATGATGGATCTGAATTTATCTTCAATGTATGAGTGGATGAAATGTGGCTGGCTATACTGTAAGGAAAGTACACTTTGATGCAATCCGTTTCTTGGCTTCAAATGAAAAGCCTTCAATTGAATCCTACACAAACAACAACAACAACATGATTTAATTTTACCTGGATGGCAATGGTGAGAGATGTAGCATTGTAGTGCTTTTCCACCACCTCGGCGACTCTCTGGGTGCTGCTGAATAAATCGGTCACCTCATCTGGTCGAAGATCCCGAAAACGCTCCACTTGACGGAGCGGGCAAACCAATACATCTGAAAAGGTTCTGTTAAGGAGGTTTGGAATTGGAGGAAAAAGTCACATTTTCATTGACGTTTAGCCGCATCATGACATCATCATATTCACGATGTTGACAAAAAATGTGAGAGTGATGACAGTATTTTCCTGCATAACATTCCCATATTTGCTTAAGGCTCTGCCATGAAATTGAACTAAGCATTTCGTGACTTGGAAAGGAAGCTCTTCACTACCCCAATAAATAGGAGGCAGTCAGAAAAAAAAAAATAATCACAATATCACAGGCCATAATGAAGGCAGCAGAGCCTCAAATCAATCAAAATGCCCTTTGGCTTGGCACTGGTCAAAACAAAGAGATCCATCACCGCGGCTCCTGCAACAATTGTCCCGGCCGGCCCACACCACAATGGCCTCCCTCCATCATGGCCTCGAAGAGCACATTGGCCTACACATGAGGAAAACAAGGCCTTCAATTGATTCATTAGCAATTGGCAACTTTTCGGAATACACTAGTATTGTTGTTGAGTTCTCAAAGCTACAGTGGAGCTTGTCTTGACATTCTCCAATCAAACAAAAAACACAAAATATTCTTCATTCAACCAATTTACAATGACCTCAAATAGAATATGGAATTCAGCCTCAGCGTTCATTTGCTATTTCTTCTTTTTATACAATGACAACCATCTGTTTTTCACATGTCCCATTACTTTTGGAGTGGAACGTACATGGAATGTAAAAAAAAAACAACTGCTGTTTTTATTTCAGGTGAGATTGTCGCGTCCATTGAAAGTAATAAAGTACTTTGCAATCTAAGGTAACTCAATTGAAATGCACATAAAATGCATATTTGTGTGCTTATTTGGACAACGTCTTGAACTAACTGATGGAGCACCTGAAATCAAAGCTAACAAGTTCAACAATTAAGGATTGAATCAATTCGGTAGTCCACAGATCTCTGCCAATGCTACAACTTTGGTTGGGCTTTCAGGCTGACAGGATGGGAAAAAAAAAAAAAAAGTCAGGAGAATAATTGTTCTCTGTCATGTTCCTCACATCATTCCTGCCATCACAAAGCCAAAAAAAGAGGTTGAATCGGAATTTCATTTCATTACCCTCTATTGAGATTTGACAAGCATTGTAGTAAGATTGAAGTCATCTTACTCAAAGAGCGACACGTTCAGAAGATTGGATGCTCTTTAAAACTGACTGTCAGTTATTATAAATTTAAAAAAAAATCTAGGGCAAAAAAGCAACAAGAACTAAACAGCAATGTAGCCATGTGACTTTGTACTTTAACTCCACTCTCATCAAGACACAATTATTTGAGTATGAAAATGTACTGTTCTGCCACAGTTCCTATGAGAAACTCAGCCAGGTACAAAGTCTTTCTTGTATGAAACTCACACAAAAGGTGAAGATAAATAAGCATATTAAAAGCACAGGCTTGAAATGATGCATGCCCTACTCCATATTGGCCCCATAAAAGTGACACGAGCACCTGTGGTTTTGAGAAATATACATTGAGTGCAAAAAGCTGAGTTGCACAGTTCGAAAACAAGTCTTTGTCAGTTGCTCCCGGAAAGCTCAATCAACATCAAGTCTCGTTGGACTTCAAAATAATGACTTAATTGTCATGTTGGATTCGAGGCTTTTAAAGCAACCTAAGCCGAGGAAAAGCTTCGGAGCCACACTGTTGTGTCTTAGTACTGCTTAGCTCCGAATAGCCAAGATGGATAAAGCTGAGGGGAAAAGACAAAGCTCAATAGAATCATTGGGGATAAGAAATACAGCTCTCTCTTAACAAAAAAAAAAAAAAAAAAAAAAAAAAAAAAAAACGATCGCTCAAAAAATCACGTCAAGGCCTCGTGCAAACCAGGAAAAAAGATACCTTTTTTCTCATTTTTCTGACAAACAAATACATAAAGAGACAATCGTGGCTTTTGTGTCCCTTTAAATGTCATTAAATACCAACATTTAGCGATTTGGTAATGCAAACACTCATTGTTTCAAAGTCACACCAATACCAAACCCCATTGAGTTGAAAAGAAAAGGCAACACATTACGAGTTGCTGTAGCAACCCTGATGGGAGAAAGCGCGGCATTAGAAATTACATTCAAAAGAAATATAATGGATGTCACAATTTGAAAAACCCGGCTAAAGTTGATTTGTTTTTCCTTTCAGGTTTTCCCAATGGAGTGAATTGTTTTTGTTTTCTTTTTCCAATCAATTTAAACTCAAGTGCTCTTGGAACTTACTAACGTTGGATTTGACAAGCAGGCAGCCAGCTTTGTTTCATTCTATCACTGTTGAACAAGCCTTTGAATCTGATATGATTAGAGTGACCAGCCAGGATAGGCATAGCTAAAAGAGAGACAAAGGGGCACAAATCAATACTTGTGATAAGTGCTTCCCAGCATCAAATCACTCAACTGCGGCCTCGATCCTGCCTTTGCTTATCGGGCGGGCGGGCGGACTGACGGACGGACGGACGGGCAGGGACTGCATGGCAGGCTGAGGAAGACTTGCTTTTGGGGATCACGGGGCTAAAGCTGCCACAAAGCCTTGCGCTTCACACACACCAACTTGTCAAAGGAACAAACCTTGTCGGGGTTCAATGCTCTGTGCTTTTGCGAGAAGCTTGAATGTTGCAATGCTTTACCAATCAGATCCATCCAATTTGTGCTCCACTGTCAAATGTAGAAAAAGAAAATAGAATAATAGCATGAAAGAAAGAATAAGGTATAAAAAGGAACTGTCAGTGTTGGTAAAATGTGCTTTACTGACATTGTTCAACGTGTCCTTGAAGGGAATTCTGGAGGCCTTTCGAATACTTTTTGTTGGTGTCAAAACAATAGCGGCATGGAGGCTCTGCTATTGTTCCCCCCTCCGCTTCTGATGTGCAGTTTTTAAAAAGTCACCTTAGCTGCTGAGTTTCCCGTTTGATCACACACTAGCCCGCGCTCATTTGTTGCAAAGATGGCACTTTTGAAGGATGACAAACTGGTTCCTGTTGTTTTGTTTTAGCCTCCATCTGGTGCTTGGCCTTCAATGAGCGATTGGAGAAAAGAAAGAAAAGTGCTGAAATGACAATCCATAAATCTCCTTCACTGAGAAAGATTGGTCATTTTGCTCAGCAACTCAGAGGCTTCTGAGGAGATCCCTTCACATTTACTACTCTTTGAAGAAAGATGAATGGTGTGGGGGGAATATATATGTCCAACTCTTGTATTTGTTCATGCCATGCATCATTAAATAGTTTTTTTTGTTTGTTTTATGTCAGGTCTAGAAGCATTCAACTCGTCAATTGAATGAACCCAAATTCATCGTCTGATTTGGATCTTTTTTAAATATCAAACGTCATCACAATTTCCTGTGGTCAACACTACAGCGAGCACAGAAGAGGGCTGGCGCTGCCTGCCTGAGGCAGTATGTGTCTCGAGTGCTGCTTTGGCCTTTCCTTTCTGTGAAATGGGTTAGTTAGGCTCCCAAGTCTCCCGCAGAGAATGAGCAGGCTCGGCCGCTCTCCCTCCGACACCCGCCACTTAGCTGCAATTCATTAAAGTGCTGCATGCTGGGCGGGGCGGGGCGGGACGGGGCAGGGGGTCCCCACTGTGCTGGATCCAATAATATGATGTCATTGGAAGTCATTAACAGCATATATTAGGATGGAGTGACATAACGGCCCCAAATTTTCTTTCCAATAGTATGTCGTAAGCGCCCCCCACTAGTCGAAACCCATCATTCGGATGAATATTGGCTTTGTGGAATAGAAATGAAGCGGCAAATTTCACCCTCTTTTATCCATCTCAGAAGCGACACATGCCGCTGGCCTTCCGCATCCTCGACTGCATTCCAGGCTTCTTTCCCACAGGGCTAGCTTTTTCTTTGCAGCAGCCACTCCCAATAAACTGGCCACATCAGCTCTTTGCTCCAAATGAGAGAGAAGACACAATGTATATTGCTGAGTGAATCAAGCTGCTTCATTTGCAAGACGCTCCATGACTCACTGTGGTCAAAGAAGACAAACAGACCACAGCTTGAATCTGTTGGAGTAAGCCACTAGCACCGACACAAATACTTCCTGTCAATCATTTCATGAAAAAGTTCATCAAATGCCCAACAACTAAGCCAACATGATACAGTTACAAATAATACAACACAATTTGGAGTCAGTTTGGTGATGGTGTAATGATGAATCAATTGAGGCCCGTGTAAAGTCTTTCGATCTTCTTTATGACCCTACTAAAACAGGTTACGGCTCCGGCCAATTTAGCCGACGTTTGCTCATAAACTTAAGTACCATGCAAAATGGAACTCGATGAAAGGTCATCAGAACATGAAAACGGCTTTAGTGGCAAAAAGCTGGAAATGCAAGCAGGTTACAAAAAGTTCCAAATGATTCAACATGCCACGTTCCCACGTTGCTCATCTTATGATCACAGCCATTTGGCTTGTAGGCAGCCGTACCGTAGCGCTCATCTCAATATACATTTAAATTGAAATATAGTTGTGATTTGCATGGCTAGTACAAAGGAAACATCTTGAGAGGAGTCCAATTGACTGCGCTTGGGGCTTTGTCTTTTTTTATTATGACAGATATTCAAACACGTCAGAATATATCACATTGAGTTACTTGGTAATTGTGGCCGTGGGCTTGCAAATAAATTTGAAAAAAAAAAGACAGAGCTCGCTCGGGCAGTGGTTGTAAAGTATCATTTGATCAAGATTTGATGTGTTTGGACGTTCAATTTCCGAAGCGTTTTATCTTCACGCTGACTTCGAGCAAAGCGTTGTGTTGAAATCACAGTTGACTCGGAAACTGCATTGGCTGTGTTCGACACGTAATTCCTCTGTGATGCCAACATGGTAGCGGTTGGTGCAAGGGGAGGCTTAGTGCTGTTCAACAATGTTTCCACACACACGGGAAGTAAGCAGCTGGCCACCGCGCAAGACATGACGGACGGCCAAGCGCCAGCAGGAACGTGCTGGCAACATGCAGCCCACTGGTGGTCAATGTAACGCTTGGCTTAGCAGTGTGCGCGTGTGTGTGTGTGTGTGTGTGTGTGTGTGTGTGTGTGTGTGTGTGTGTGTGTGTGTGTGTGTGTGTGTGTGGGAGGGGGCTGGGGGGGGTCTGGCACGCTGCATGACACAGATCTGCACCCAAAACAATTTCAAATGGCAACAAATACGCTGTCAAAATGAAACGGTAATGGAGTATATCCAATAACTGGCTCTATCTATCACTTTGGGAAGTGTAGCATTTTATATCCATTCCTTGTATTGAAACTAATTAGATTAGCACAAATAAAATCCCGCAGCAATAGCTAACATTTGTCGGAAGCAACGTTCATTACTATTTGCAGGAATAAAAAAGAATAGTCCCAAGCATTGAAAGGCAGAAAAATGTACCATCTAGTCTTGGAAAGAGAGGATTAAGGTGCCACAGAAGCGCTCTAATAACATGACAAAGTTCATCCATACGCGCTTTCGCAACATGGCAAGTTCACAAATGAAGCCCTTTTCCCGCTCCGAGCTGCACTTAGATCATCTGCTGTCTTCTCCACCTGCCAAGTGGATGACAGCTCTCAGCGGACCTATTTTAACAAGGGCCTTGGGGCTCACAGGGGAGAAAAAAAAAAAAGAGGCATTCCAGCAGATTGCAAGCGGCTCCCGTGGGAGACGCCGGCCGGCCGGGCGGGCGACGTGCCTTTCCTGTCCCAACAGTGACAACCGCCGGTGCGCAACTCCATCTGGACCACGACATTCCAACAAAGTTACAAGTAAAGCTCAACTCTGAAGTCCGATGGGAAAAGATTGCTGTGAGTTCCATTAGAAAGTTAGTCATCTTGGGAAAAGCTGAGGTAAGAAAGTCTTGTTTTCTCAAGAGTAATGAATTCATTGTGAGAAGGTTTCTGGCCATTACTGATCAAAAGACTGATTTGCCCTCACTGAGCTTTGAAGAACTCACCCATCTGCCATAATCGCAAGTCTGTCCTCACAAAATTGTCCAAATGACAGCTCCAAAGATTTTTGGTCATTTTTGCATTCACCATTTGAATATTTGACCGTTTTATGTACGTACATATATATCTATTTATAGTATGTATGTATACACACACACACACACACACACACACACACACACACACACACACCGTATTTGTTGTGTTGAAAGAGCGCAAATGACAACTATTTGTCCAATCTTCCTTTTGAGTTGATTGCATTTTTACAGGCAACATGCTCATCTGTTCTGTATGACATACGATCATGTGAACGAGGTCAGGTCAACGGGGAGATGGAGTCAGTGACCTTTCCCGGTGACATGCTTGCAAGAGGTGAACAATGTTTAACCCAAAGGTGACACCTCATTTTCCCTGAGGACGCACAGCTAATTATGAGAGAGCTTTGCATGCTGGGACAGTCATTAGCTAGGAAATAAAGCTGCCCGCCCGTGCAACTTGGAGCGTACACGTCTTCTCAACAAGGTTCGGTCCGAAATGAAATTGAGTTTGTTTCAATGCTGACTGACAGAAATTAAATGTAACCATCACACGACTGGACGGTGTGTTTGTTTCAATGCTGCACTACATATACGAAATCCATTCAAAGGATTGCTTTAACAATGGCGGTTTCTGAGATGTTGTCTAAAACAGGAGAAGCAAACATTGTTTTGTCAATGAGGAAGCAGAGCATTTTCTCACATGGTGAATTATTTGGATAGTTTCGAAGAAAAACAATGCGAAAGAATTCAGCAAGTCAAAGACTGTGGTGTCAGTGAGGAATGATGACTGCAATCTATCCTCTGGACAGTTAAGCAGCACCTTGTGCAATGAAAAGGACAAAAGATCATTCCAGTCTAGCACAAAGTATGTATCTATCTTCAAGACTCCAGTGTCTGCAGTATCCACTTCATAAAGCTGATTTCAGCGACACGCATTGCCAAGTTTGTCACTAAAATGAGCTGACCATTGAAAGGTTTCTGAATGGCTTTTGGACCAATCACCAATTATTGCACATTCAAATTATGTCATGTATCATGAATTATCAATGTCCAATCCTACACACAGTATGTAATCAAGTCCAAAAGATGAAATGAATTCCTCAAATTAAAATATTTAAAATATTGACATAATATCAATCATTAATATTTGGGCAACTAAAATAGTGTTAGTTGCCTAAACGAGTGCAATTCAATTTCTCAGCAAATAGTGTCCCAGGGTCGAAGCTAAGGCGCAAATGTAAAAAAAATCGGCCTCTTTAAGTGTTGACGAATGGTGAATCTTTTTGTGGTGACACAGGTCTGCGTGCCTGAAAGCTCATTAAGCATCCACCGTCATCCTCCATCTGTTCCACACTCGGCCAGTAAAGGCGAGGCGAGACGAGAGGGGGAGCAAGCTGTCCTTTTTTCTCCCTACCCTTCATTCTTTATTCAATCGCTCTTGTACTCACTTCAATCTGGTTCTATGGCCATTATGCAGTCCCGTCCAAAGGCGTTGCAACAAGCAATTCCTTTACTTTAGAGAGGGGGGGGGGTATTATTAGGGTTGTAATAATCATTCTCTGACTATTCGCATCACCTGAATTAAGCTCAAATGTCCTAAGTTACTTGATTTGGTGGATGTGTTTTCACTTCCAGCCAGTGGCACTCAAGACATGAGAGAGAACAATCCATCTTTATTTCTACAGCAATGTCGAGAAGCAAGGAGAGGAGACAGAGAGACAGTATTCCCTCTCGTTTGTGTCTTAGACGTAGTAATGTAAATAAAGATAGCGGGTTCAGAGTTTCCAAAAGGAGCTGAGGCTTCTACCGTAGGGACTGACTACTCTGTCAAGTCCAGACCCCCTTCCCTTGCCCCGCCTTGCCTTCCGGGGGCTGCCCCCATACCCCTCCAAACTTTTTAATGAGGCAGTTAGCCAAGAAGCAGTAACCTTTCAGCGACGTTCTCTGACCGAGCGTTTTGATGAGAGAGAATATTGATAAAGCTGTCAAGGGGAAAAGCGCTGCTGCTGCATTACAACCCTACCGTACGGCCGACCTGTGTACCCAGAGTCTTGACAAGCCCCACCCTGAATCCAATAATGAAATTTCTTACGACCACATTTTTTGGTCAGTTATTAGCTTAAGCGGTCGGTATTTAGTGTTTTCTGGAGGTGAGGATTCAAAAGGACTAATAGCTGAAATTACATGGGCTAAATTAGCAACTGCAAAGCGGAGGTCGCAATTAGTCGTACCTTTTAACGGTAAAATGTCAGGGCCGGCCTGCCTGCCTGCCTTTGATGCAGCATTCGTCAAAGGACTTCTAGATTTTGCTAACTAAACTCACATATCCAAATAGCAGATCATTATTGCTGTTTAGTTTTTTATGGCAGAAGTAAAATTAAGTTTTCTTTTGGGGAGAAAAATCAGGTCTATGGGAATAGAAAAAGGGCTTTTACACGAAATGATATTGTATTGACAAAAACAACAAGGATGGAAACGATTCTCTTCTGCATGCTCTTACAGTAATTAAAAGCTGCCCAGTTTTGAGGCGACGGGACACTCGAGGGACAAATACCATGACATGTATGTGCCCAATAAAGACAGCGCCATCCGCAGAGGACTGGCTGCAACATTAGACAGCTTTGAATGATTTAGACAGATAAGACAAGAATCAATAAATACATGAAGGCTTTGACAAATCATGCATTTAATAGGGAGGGACTTTATAGAGGTCATGAGTGACATGCAAATCACTTCCAAATATATGATAACAAATGCTATCGAGAGTTTTTTGGACGATAATAATAAGAGGAAATGCTAACGTCTGAAGGTAAAAGGCATGGACTAAATCAATACACTCCGATTCCGATGCAGCGGGACTTTTGTTTTGTCGTGAAACACTTGCATCTCTGCCGAGACGGAGGCCGACCTGATGAAGCTTCACACCGACAGTGTTAGCGCCTAGTTAATGTGACATCTCGCTCTTGTTGGCTGTCACGTGTTATTTCAAGAAGCATGCTTAGATTTGCACTTTTGATGAGCACCGCACTGGCTAAAGAAGAAAGGAAGGAAAGGGCCATTCGATATTTCAAAGCGAAGGTGTCCAACGGGCATCCTTCTGCTTTAAAGACGAAAGGAGCAAAAACATTCAACTCAAAGCCTGTGTCAGGTGTGGCACAAATAAGAGTCCTGCATCAAAATAGGATCCTCTCTCTGACACGAATTGAGAAGTGAAAGACGGAGCAGGATTACAGATGAAGTGGCTGTGATCACAGAGAGGATATCACAGATAGGAGATGGAGGGAGGGGCTTTTGTGCTTGCTCGGCTAGATGCCAGGATCACCTTTCAAGCTGCAGCATACCTTTCTTTGCACTTCATTTATTTTGATATTCTTGTCATCTGTTCAATAAAATACAATGATTCATTGAAAGCTGAAAGCTGGATTACTGGGGCGAGTATGTTGATGGAGAGCAATGTGAATGACAGAGCTCATCGGCCAATTTCCAAAGTCATTTTCACTTCCTTCCCGCCCGCGCGGGATGCATAATGTATGACAGGGTTCATCAACACTAGTTCCAGCTGTGTGCCCTGGAGAGGCGATCTCTGCCCTCTCATCCTTGCACACTCTCGACACTTCTTAGTCATTTGGGCATTTGACCGGTTGTTCTGTAAACTAGCCTCACCTCGGCAAACCTGGACCTATTGCGCGGGGGAAGCCCGGCAGCATCAATCGTGATGTCGAGGAATCCTTTAAAGCAGGGGGTGTCAAAGTCAATTTTGTCACGGGCCGCATGGTAGTCATAGTTTCTTAACAAATCGTCCAGTTAGGCAACTCCAGGAAAGTCAAAACAGAGAGATAGAGCTATCGGCGATCACAAATACACGGCCGTGCACAGGGGAAGAGAAGCAAAAGGAGGGCGGGGAGGGAGAAGAGAAAGTGCCAAAGTGAGCAGTGAAAACGATCTCATGCAGAGCCCGGAGGACACGTTATGACACACTTTGCGCTGGTTAGTAGAAGGTTCATGAGGAAATTGCAAGTGGAGTTCAAATGAGCGGAAGCTTGGAAGTGGGAGTGTATGGATGCACATACCTGCATACAATGTAAAGAGGAAAAACAAATATTCAGGAAAGAGGAAAATAAATTATTTGTTGACGTCGAGGAGCATACGAAATATTTTTTTCGCTTAGTCTTAGTTTAACGTTGCGACCGATTGATTATCTTTTCCATTGGAGACTTGACCGAGAGGGAGGTCACATTAAAAAAAAGAAATCAAATGAAAACGACGAGACCGGAAACAGTTGCACAAAAACAATGTCCACCTAAATCTCAGTTTTACGCTGACTCTGGGGTCCAGAATTTTGCGTTGTATACAAAGTCTGGCTTATTTCTAGGAAGAAGGCAGGCATGTTTTTAGAACTCAGAAAGGCATCATGGAAGTTGACAGCAAAGAGACAAAATAGCTATCACTTCTTTTTCTGAAATCAAATGTGCCTGGTGACAGATGTGCGTTGCGTTTGTGCTCGCTATCTTGCTGAATCTCTCAGTGGCCCGGAGGAAGTTGACAAGTTCGGCAGCACAGCTGGCGCAGACCATTGGGAGATTTCAATGATGTAGGCAACGCAGTCTCCACTGAAGAAAACCAGGCAGGCAGTATGCCATCCATATTTCCACTGTCTTGGAGTACGCCACAAAAGGTAAAGACAAATCATTGATTTTGGAACCTGATATTTCCAATGTGCTTACATCTAGTTGTTCCATGGCTGGTCGTGGCGGGCGGGACCTGCTATTTTGACGCTGAAAGAGGCTGCGATGTGTCTGCAGGGCCTTGCTCAAATATCTGGCTCGATTCAAAGTAACAAACAAGCAAACAATGCCTCTGAGGCAAGACATGGATGGAAAGCCACCAGAGATGAAGGGGACACAAAAGGTCTCGGAATTCATGCGAGAGCATTTGTTCATGTGTCTCATAAGATCACAGAATCATGAGGGGCATCATTTTGCATGTTTTAATTGCAAGCACTTAGCCAAGCATACTAATCGTGCATTTAACGGAACTAGTGCAGGAAATGTGTGCAAATGCCGCTTGTGGAACACAAACCTATCGAGCTGAAACATTAGGGTAAAAAGTCGGCACGCGTTATTTGCTTTTATCTTGATTTCTATGGGAAACGTTACTTGGACTTACAAACCCAATCGCGACGTCACGTGACTCGGGCAGAGCGGAAATCAAAGAGTGAAGGTTACTGGACGACTGCTCTAGCACATAGCCGCAGGCGCCCCCAAGACCAGATTTAGCGAAAAATCGCAATTCAGCATCACACCAGTATAAATGTAGCCTTTGTAATATACTATGTTCTCTGTTGTGACTAGGAAGAACTTCTATATTTCCAGGTATCATTCATTTGACCTGTGAGTTTCAGAAGCTGTTGTAGCAGGCCTACCTCACACCTTCAAGGATACGTCCAGGCACCACAGGCTTCCTGTTGACCAGAGCAAAAGACAGTTCTGTCCGCAGGAACACGGCAGAGGCCTTGATAAGGTGCTGTCCAAACTGCAGGCTTGACATGTCGCACTCCCTGAACAAATGCGGAGACGGCGGGTGGTCGGTAATCACACAGAAGCACATGCTTGGAGCTGGATCAACTGCTAGTCCTACCCACTGAGTTGGCTGCCAATGACCAGTGAAATGATTTCATCATGCACAGTGGTCAAAAGCAATACCTACATCAATAAATAAATGAACACTGACAAATACGGAAGTATTGGGAGAAAATAAGAAAATGCTTCGCCAAGTCCAGGTGACATTAGGTTTGACCATGCTTAGAGTCACTTTTGCTGTCTTTGAACAACATTCAGAAGCAGTGCGGGAATTCATTGGAGGCCATTTTGAGCAGATCCCATTAAAAGGGTGCCTCTTAAGTTTGTTACATGAGATTTATGTGACCTTGACAGCATTAATGAACATCATTGGTATTCATCCACGGTGGGGCTTAACTAGATTGATCTAGAGTGCATTCCCTTGGTTTTTGTGCGAAGATCAGTGCCTTTCACCAAGGGCCTTCCAAGGCTACTGAATGGACGGATGGACTTTGAAGCTAGGCTTTAGTTTACAGAGAACTCAGCTCTCTGCTAAGTCTTCCCACAAGCACATCACAAACCTCCTTCTCCTCCCTCTTGAGTACCAAGTGCGGTCGGTCCACTGGGGAGCCCTGGGATCTGCTGTTGGTTAGAGACTGACATCTGTGCAGTTTTTTTTCCTTTTTTATTTACAACCTTCATTTGTTCAGGAAAGGCCGATTTGGAGAAACCGGAATGGTATCAGAAACCGCAATTTTGACCGCCAAGAAAAAAAACGGGTGAATTTTCTTGCTTGACTCAAAATGACTCATTCTGTATGAAACTCTTTTGGCTGCTGTAAAAGAGCTTGGTTGTTCTTAATAATAACCTTGCAAAACGATGACAAATTAAACTTCAAATGGAAAAAATGGATATTGTAATTTATAAAGACAAATGGAGCAAATCAAGGCTGAGTCTTTTAATGACAGAGACCATAGCTCCCATTTTAATGAACAAATCAATCTCCATTGTCTTTCCAAAATCAGCATTTGTACTGAGCGAATGCCTGCCGAGACCAGACACAATGAATGTCACGGTTGCCCTGGGTGTACTGTCTTCAATAATGGCTTTAAAAAAAAAAAAAACTCTTCTGACCAGCCAGATACAGCGCTCAATCCCTTCTGACCACCCATTGCCTTTTGGCACAGTTGAGTGTTGGCGCTGTCTCCTCCTTTGGCATTCAGAAAATAGCCAAGCAAGCAAGCAAGCAAGCAAGCATCTCTCGTGGCACGGAGTATGTCAGAGAGAAATAATCTCCTCCCAGTGACAACCTATAGCAATCTCACAGCCAGCTCGTGGGAAGCAACAGACACAATTTGAAAAGCAATGCAACAACTAACTACATGGCTTGTGCTGTCTGTCACTGGGATCGTCGAGTTAGAAAGACAAAAAAAATGGAGCTCATCGCCCTAAATTGACATAATATGAACGGGCACGACAGAGAGAACTAACTCACTAGATAAATAAGATATACAAGCACCAATATCTGCCCGACTGCTCTCGCTCTGTTCCATACATAAACATAAACGATGGAGGGGGTAACAATCAACAGTGTGGGGGGGGCCCCCCACATTTCCTAGCCACGGATGTCTGCCGTCTAGTGGGGAATGGTCAGATTAGTCACGATTGAAAATATTCACTGATAATCCAACATATAATTTGTGCCCATTGAAAAACCACAAAAATGTGAGATTGGTGACTGGAGCTATAATCAAAGGTGGTGGATAAAGAGCCTCATCACATTGTGAAAGCCCACAAATTGAATAAATCTGTTCCAGAGGACACTAAGAGTTAGGTGGATGTGAATAGTAAATTAGTTTAAAATGTTCCTTTGAATTACGACACCTCTGCCGATAACTTCTGGCTCGCTTGGCAAAAAAATGACAGCCGTTTTCCCAAGAGAGAATTTAATACATAAACACATTCATGATGTCGGCTGGAAAAAAAGAACGATCTTTGATCGGTTTACTACAGTGATGATCATTTGATTTTGCATACTGATTTGTCTTCTATGTACCCATCCATCTACAATTTGATCATTTGTACCATGAGTTTGTTTTTCTGTTATTTCACTCTGGACTTAATGACACCTTTGGAAGGGACTCGGAAATGTACATCAGGATTAGGAGAGGCGGAAAACGACCCAGGGGGTGAGATTTTATACATTACAGGTCATTGTACGAGAGGCCTGATAGCCACTCAGCCACCATTAACTAAGATGAGGGAACAACGGGGCCACTTCCCAAGCCACTAATGGGAGGAACATGGAGTGCATGTTTAGAGCGCATTCCGTGTCACTCCAACAGTGAATCCATTTAGAATGCACTGCATGGAAGCACATGAAAGCAAAAGCAAATAATAGTGGCAAATAGAAACCACAGCAAAACAGTCGTCAACAGACGTGAACCCAGGCTGTCACAAACAAATCAAATGAAAAGAAAAGCTGGGACGTGACGTGACTGAGCTTCGGCTACTACTTGTACTCATGTCGAGGTTTGTTAGGATGACACAAATCATTGACGTCCTTAAACGTCAAAAGTCACACAAACAGTCATCGACATCTCAAGCGGGCTTGCATACAGTATGTCTGCAAGCTGCATGCTATGCTCGCTTCGGCCGGCCGGAAAACACCATGAGAAAAGCACAGCGAAGCGCACGTGAAATCGGCGTTACTCCAACTGATTCCAAAATGTTTTTTGTACTTACCGAATCCGGAAAAGATGACCGTTTACCGTTGCATTGTGGGTTTAGTAGTTTTTGGCGTGGGATATTGCTTTGAAATGTACATTTAGGAAACTACAAGTCCCAGCAGCAACGTTGTTTTGTTTTTTTATTGAACGCCTGCGTAAGTACATGACAATGACGCGTATCATAATGAAATACCAAAAAAAACAGTACATACTCCAAAATAAAGTACAAGAAAACGAATTACAGTATATTATATCCTAACCACGTGATCACAACAGAGTAGGATCCAGACACTGACATAAATAAATGAATTTATGTCGTGGCCCCTCGCGACTGAAGCCAGAGGGTAGCCATCTTACGTTGCCACTACAACCACTTTGAAAGGAAGTCATGGGTTCTTCAAGTTTGTGATTCAAAAGTGACTTGACGCTAAGTGGAAGTGCAACCATTTGAGTGTGTCCCAAAGTCAGCTGGGGTCGGCTCCATCCTGCCAATATTTCCCCTTAGTCTTTTGATAAAACATGGACTTCCTAAACCTCAGTACCTTTGTGGCGACCACTCTCGACACGATGTGCACTTTTCAATCGCGCAGAAATTCGACTTGAATCTCTCTCTATTCAGGGCAAAATGACGCCAGTCAGTCCCGTATCAGCTGTCAGTGTCACTCTCGTCATTCTTGTCCAGATTGCAGGCGCTAGGATCCAGCGGAATAGTTCGATTCCAGTCTGCCAGCATCTCTCTCTCTCTCTCGACTTCTCCTCACCCCCTCCCCTCAAGACTATTTCAAAGTCTCCCTGTCATACTTGGCTTGGTAGACGTGACTTCCCGATTGGATGGAGAAATGGGCATCCTCGAAAAGCACCAGTGACTTTCTTCTCCGTGGTTGCTCGTACGCCTGGCTGCCGGATCTTTGGTGTCCTGCACTGCACGCGCTAATTGGAGCGCGTCGCTGCAGCCTCGTCTGGTCTGGTCTCCTCTTGTGCGTGTATCAAATGCCGCGCTGTCGCTGACTGCTATGCTCATGTTTGAAAATATCGCGGTGATGCTGGGAAAGAAAGACACTCACCTGGACCTCTCGCATCATTTTCTCGCCCGTCACATCCGCTGAGCGGACGGACGGACGGTGCATCTCCAGGCAGGCTCTGCTTTTTACGCAGCGGCCGTGTTGCCGATTTGAGCGGGGGGGGGGAACTCAACACGTGTGGCTTTTAAAAATTTTTTTGCATGTGGACGTGCATCAGTTTACAATGTGGAGATTAGTGCAAATGTGTTACTTCCGCTGCTGGATTTTCTCTGGGCTCGTTTTATTCTGGGCCGAATGCCATCCCGGTAAGTTTCATCCTTGTGCATGTCAACACAGGGCTTTGTATTTTTTTGTTTAGTTTTTATTTTCAGAACAAAACGGTCAAGCTTTGTCGTGGAGAAAATCGTTTCCCTTTTTTGCCTCGGTGCTGGTAACATTCCAATTCCCAAGCTTCTTTTTTTCGTGCTGTCAGGAGCCGGCCGGCCGGCCAGCCGCACCGGTGTGACCTGCCTTGTCAATTGGTGGTCCAACTCCAGCGTGTCCTTCATCCTCATCCTACTTTAAATCCCAACTCGCTCATGATTTCTCGTGTTGTTTTTCCTTTCTTTTGTTTTGTTTGTTCTGTTTTGAAACGCATCAAACTAAAATGGATCAAATGTTCTGTCAGGCTCTAAAGTTTACGTATACGTACGTATGTGTTCTTAAAAAAAAAACAAAAAAAAACAAAAACTTTTTTTAAGCATTTCATAAATTGAATCACACTGCTTCAGAGTGATGCTGTAGTATGATTTTTGAAGTATCAAATGTTATCCTAAATTGGCTCCTGCGTGCAAAATGAAAGTTTGAAAATATTCCACTTTCCATAGGATAACAGATTATCTGCCGCTTGTCGAGTCTTGATTTACGTTTTTGCTCAAAACCCTGGGGCTGAGGAAAATCTGTCTGTTGTCACCCAAAGAGTGAATTATTGACTCGTGAACCTTTGATTACACTCTGGAGTCTTGGCAAATCCAAATCTCTGCCTTAAGACTTGCTGTCATGTTCAAATCAAATTCATGGTGCCCTGAAGCGTTCCATAGATATGACATGGTTAGTTAGTCATCCACTTTTAGCCTACTTGTCATCTTGCCTGGAGTAGCACCGACAGCACAGTGCATATGTCGACAGAGATGTCCAACACGCCCGCCCACACGCAGCTTCTGGTTGACCATTTCCATATTCTTACTATTTAGTCACTCGTGCTGCTTTACTCTTCCTCCAAATATTTCTTTCCTTTTTTTTTGTGTGTAGTGTCGCTGCATTAAGCATTCAGCCAACGGCTGATGAATAGGAGCAATATTTATGAGGAAATGCAGTTTCAGTGCCAATTGTCTTAATATGATCCCGTCATAACAGTAAATAACTGCCATCTCATTCATTCGTAAATCACCACGCTGAGCTGTTTACGCTAGGTGTGAGTTTGATGCCTCTCTTTGCAAATAATGAAAGCCAGCAACCATCACGTTTGTTTCAAAAAAACATTGGAACTGTTTGATGCGAATTCATATTTTTGATTTAGCGTATCCATTTTTTTTTTCTTCTGCAGTAATTTCTTTCGTTTGACTGGGAGAATGATGATGTGTGCTGTGATAAATGGGATGCTGATGTATCATATCACTCACTGATAATTTGTAAAGGATAATGCATTTGGCTTCAAAGCGTTTAGCTATCAAATCAAACCAAAATGAGAAATTGCATGTTTGCTTCCTGTTGTGGTGACTTTGTGAATGTGCAGCAATAATACACAAATACAATAGGGCATTGCTTTTGCTTTTCTTCTCTCTAATCTTTGGCTCTGGCTTTATATTTCATTCAGCGCTCTTTCCTGAGCTTGACCACAGGCTGTCATTTTATTGGCTATTGGTGAAAGATGCTCGCTGACTTCTATGAAATGGCTCGCACAGAGACGAGTGTTTCTCTCCTGCTCAAGTTCTCTCTGCATCGGGCCGGAACCTCGCATTTTAGTAAAGTTCCTATTTTTTCACCGATGGTAAAAGGGCTTTTAATGCGCTGTTTGACCAGTTCAGTGTCTTGTTGAAGGACACGTCGGTCGACATGGTCTCAAAGGTAGAGGATTGTCCCCGCAACCTTCGGTCTGGAGAAGAAAAAAAGAAAAAAAAGAGCATTCTATCAGCTGAGCCATACCACGCAAAAATTTATCTTAAGTGTTGAGAAAGTAAGATTGTGGAACTGGAGACTGTTTGGAAAGTCCCAGCGCAAAGCTTGGTTTTTTACTCTGACTGTACACACACGCATTCAAATGAGCTTTTGTTGGAAATTTGCAAAGCCTCCTTTGAAATACAGAATGCAAGTTGTTGGTGACTAAAAGCACATAGCGGCACTCGGCATTTCTATCCTTAACTATTTGTCTTCAGCGCATAGAAACGGCTTGCTAAGAGTGAACAAAAGGCTTGCGATCTGTGTTGAATTGCATTTGGACCTCCACGGCGGCTTCCGTGGATGCTGTAGCGTGATGGTGCAGACAGACGGATGTCCATTGAAGTAAGAAGTGTCAATCTCAACGAGCAGTCCATTTTAATACTATCTGGTTGTTTTGATTTGATACCAGCCGAATAATGGAGCAGACAGCTCATGCCTGCCGATTGTGGTGGTGGGAGGATACGACGCCCACAATGGTGGTCCCGGCTGGCTCTGGCCTGCAGTGTTTGGAGACTTGCGGTTAAGCGTTTTATTCTCTCTCGCTTTCTAGGGGCAGAGTACATTGTTTATGCTTAATAATGCCATAGAATGCCATCCTAATGATTCAGCCAACTGCTACTATACAGTAGAAGACTTGTCTGCTTAACCCATTCACTGCCAATCCAGTTAAAAGTAGCTTGATTAAGGGGCGCCTGCACCCCCATGTGTCCCGAACGGTGTACAGTGTATATCTGTGGCGTCTATAATCGTCAATGGCACCAAACGAGTTAAGATTCAAGATTCAAGAAAAATTGATTCGCCATGTTTGAGCGTGCCAAACAAGGAATTTGACTTGGTTACATCACAGTCTCTGTTCAACATTTAGGTGACTAACAACACTCAGGACATGTGAAAATGACAAATGACAATATTCTCAGCCATCCCTTGATCTTACACAGATACGTGCCAGACTGCAGCCATTATGCCTCTGGTTATCCGCGCAACGGTGGCTTTATAGCCACGCAAACATCTGCTGCTGCTGTTTTGGCCGTGAAAAGTGCTGATCACTACCGCAGACGTGTGCCGGCTGACACAGGGCATCGCTTTTCCTCCTCTTCTGTCTGTCTGTCTGTTGTTCTGTCTGTCTGTCGGCAGCGTGCCGTGTCAGCGTTGAGGCGCGGCACCCCTGTCATTGCGCCACGCTTCAGCCCAACACTCAAGAGACGGAGAAAGAAAAGCCAGACGGAAAGAAAGAGACGTCGGGCCTTCAATCTGTCACTTTCTGACGGGAAAAAAGGAATAGGGCCTGTCGCTCCTGGCTCGGCCAGAAAAGCAAAACACAACAGTCATTGTAATCTCCCAAGTGCCTCGGCTCGCGACTCAGCTGGCCCAACATGCATTTGCCTCTCTCCATCCATCTCTGTCTCTTTTTGCCCCCTGTCTTGAAACATTCATCTTCAAATGAGACAAGGGTGTTGCTTAAGCATTCAAAGCAGGTGTCACCAAGGCTGAGCCTTTTTTGCTACTACGGCTACCGTGATATGGCAGGAAACAAGGAAGGAAGGAAGGAAGGAAGGCAAAGCGCTGGGCAGGGGCTGCTGACATTTGGGAGATTGGATATGCTTCACGGCACTCGCTTGCAAACATTATCGTCATTATCATCTCAGTGCTCACCGGGCTATTATCTGGACTCCGCTGTGGCCGGGAAAAATTCTGCCTTAGTTTACCTTAATAGATTGATCAAAAGATAGCGTGTCTTGTTTGTGTCTCCACAAGACGTGATAGTTGGAGTGTCGCCATCCTTCTAGGATCCTGGCTCTACTTTTTATAATGAGGAGGAGGCAATTGGAAAAAGGGGGGGGGGAACTTAAATCTTTTTACAACTGCAAATTTTTTTTTGAATTGATTCAAACAGGAAATGATGCTATTGTGTCAACATAGGCAAAGTAAAGACAAATAGATGTGGAAAATAAGAAGGATGCGTAATGTAGAAAAGGATAAATGAAGAGAAGCCTGAAGCAGCCTTATTTTGTCTCATTGATCTACGTTTCTGCTCAGCTGAACATACCAGATTCCAATCACACTTTTTTTTTTCTTTGCAGTTTCACGAATGCAGCTTCAAATGCCTTTTGACCTGTTGAACTCGCACATGGCATCTGAAAAAAAATAGAACCTTGATATTGAACCTGTCTTTGTGCCTCTCTGTCTCGCTCTCATCTTCTCTCTCCTTCTCTCTTCCACCTCCTGATCATGATTTGTTTCCTGTTTTGGGTTTGGGTGAAGCCACAATCGGGGGACCCCCCCCCCTAAAGTCGTATAAGCAGCGTGAGGTGTTGAGTCAAGCCTATTGCCAGTGTTTTGGGGCTGCGGTGTTAAACCAGGTTAGAGTGACAGGCTGTCGGCTAGCGTGCGTGCCGATAAACACCAAAAAAGCCAGCAGGAGGTGAGCAGGGAAGAAGATGGAATGGAGAGAGAAATAGACACGGTGTGAACAAGTGCATTTGGTCTATCCCTGCCCTCTGGATTGAAAGTCGCGTCAGGTTGTTTTAGCGTCGCTGAGATTCAAATTGACGGCGAGACAGCTGAAGTCTGCCAGGTGGTGTTTTTTTGTTTTGGCCACGGGTGCCTTGTCAGGACTTTCCGACACTTTCTGTTCATTTGTCAGACTTGATAGGTGGCCATTCACTCTGGAGCTGTGACAGCTCTCCAATACTCCAGTGAAAGGTGTAGATGGGTGTTGCTGCCATTTCCCAGAACACTTTTTCATCTTGAATGGGGGAATGCACTTCACACCCCCTATCGCTCATTCCAGCTGACAGCGATGGAGGAAGCAACATTGAAAAGTAAAAGCGGTCTTACCGCCTCACTTTGCTGCCTGTGAAAATTAGACAATAGCCAGATTTCTTGGAACAGTTTATTTATTTATTTATTTATTTATTTATTTAATTTCAGATCTTTTACTTATCGAGTTTTCCTTAAGTTCCATAACGTGTGTCATTTTTAACTTCTTTTTTTCTGTTGAAAGAGCAGTATTTGACTTTTTGTGGATGTCACACATTTTCATGCTGATCGACTTGCTTTATTTAGTTTGCGGTGGAATCATTTTGAAACTAAAATAATAATTCAAGTTTGGCATATTTTGCTGCTAATTCCATTCATTATCTTGAATGAATAATGATTTCTGATCATATTCTCATTTCTTTTTGAGCTGCAGTCTAATGTCTGAGGCAAACTACTGTAACATGGTTGTTTGTCTCCTAATGATGTCTTACAGCTTACTTACTGCTTGCAAGCCTTCAGTAATTGCCTGCTTTTGATAGGATCATTTTATGCATGGCCGGGCGGGGTTCATTTGGCCATGCATGAATGTCCCAAACACCCAAGACCAACATCAGAGCTCCTCATATTTGGATTTCTGAATGAATGTGACTCATGCCATTTCAAATGGTTTCAACTGAAGTGATTACAAAAGAGAGAGCAAATCTGCACGAGTCATCAATATATATATATATAGAGAGAGAAACAAAAAATAGAAGAATAAACAGCTCTTACACAAAGGGCATCTGCTCATATTGATTGCTTATGCGTCCCTGTAGTTTTGCTTCTCTTTCTTTGACCTTCCTTCTGTGGCTAGCAGCTAAACGCTGTTGCTGGCTTCTGCATGACGCACGCATACAATGCTTGAAGCTCAGCCGGCGCAAAAAGATGACGGCCAAACTACACAATGGCAAACTTTCTGCTTTGTCTGGAAAAAAATACCTTGACATTTGGACCCACTTAATATGTAATGCAGTGGAGTGAAGAGTGTGTGTGCGTGCGTGCGTGTGCGTCCGTGTGCGTGCGCCTGCCTGCTTGTGTGTTTGTTGAATTATTTGGAAGAAGACAAGAAAAGGCCTGCGGTTAAAAAATAACTGGCCAAACACAAAAGAAACACTTGAAAGTGTTTGTAATTCTAAGATGATTCATTTAAAGAATGGCATCTACACATTTTGGTAGTGTACACATTTGCTAGATGTAATAAGTGGATGTTGCAATGATAGTGTCTTCAACAGCTGGTAATTAAAATTGGAAGGATATCTTATGGAACATTGAGTGCTTTGCCGTGCTTTCTCGAAACTGCTGTTCTTTACAGCCTTGCGGCATATTCTAAAAATACCATTTAACGTGGCTTGTGTCAGCCTTGCAAAAAACTCGTGGGGAACTAACAATGCTATTTAAGCTAGAACACTGTTCATTTCCAAAAATATGGCTCAAGTAAGAGTGAAGAAAATCACTGGTGAGCAGTGAATTGTATTGTTTCTGTAGGTGTTGTGGTTGTTTCTGCTTCCGTTAGTATTCTTCAATGGGTTTTTTTCCCTACAGCATTTGGCTGACTCAAAAAAAAAAAAAAAATCCAAACACACGACTTAAGGTCTTTGCCTTCTGCTCCAAATGTTCAACACATGGGGCTTTTGTAACGTCACCTTTGGGCTTCCACTCAAGCTGCCACAGTGACTCATTTCTATGGTGGAGCTTCCCATCATCATCATCATCATCATCATCATCATCATCATCATCATCATCATCATCATCATCATCATCATCCTCATCCTCATCATCCTCATCCTCATCACTGTTTTGTGCCCTTAAAAGCACTTGCGCTCTCCCATTTTTCTCTCCTCCTTTATTGGTGAGGTTTTCACCAGTAGATTGGTTGAAGTCCTTCTCCATTCTTCACTGCTAGACAAGCAGCGTGTTCCACACGAAACACCTTTTGGATTTATGCCGCAAAGTGCAGCCATCGTTCTTGCGTTAATCACCTCAAGCTCGGACGCTCCTCAGGTCGATGGATGACCCACATGGGGGGGGGGGTGAAATCAAATGGAAACAAGCCAAGCCTGACGCTTCTGAAATACTTTCAAAGTACCTCACTCAGATATATCAAGACAGCAATTTAGTCTCATGGTGTACAAGCAACCCATGATGTTTTCCTTTGCTTGTGCTTTTGTCCTTTTATTATTATTTATTTCACTGCAAGGAAACGTGCCTCAACTAAGCTGTGCATTCTGTTGGACTGAATATCCCCCCCCCCCCCCGCCAATAACCACATCTGTGTTGTGTAACTATCCCCTCCTGGCGTGATCTTATCAAAGTTATTGTATTTTCTGTTCTGCTGATTCGGCACCTCTTGGAAAAGGGGCATTAGCAGGTGCTGTACAGAAAGTTAAAAAAAAAAACCCAACCAATAATACATTTGTGAATTGCAAAACCTTGATTAAAATCGCTAGGAAAGTCAAGGCATATGAGCAAATCTGAAATGAAATGTTTGCATATAGTATGGTAGATATTCAGATCACCTATGGTGCAGAATGAACCAGAATGTATGTAGAAAGCAACGATTGAATGATACGCTTGAACTAAATCAAGGATAGCTACCAGAATGATTGGGATCTACGTACTATTTCCCTGCTGTCATCATTCCTTTCATTCATATTTCCCCCCTCCCAGCTGACTCTCTTTTTATTAGTGTCTCTCGGTGGCTTGCTCTTGGCGCCAGGGGCCCGCTTGAAAGCTCTCAGGCCATGTCACTCCAAAGACCGCTGCTGGCTCTTGATGTTGACACGTGCTGGCTGAGCCCACCGAAAGCAAAATCTAATTACCATTAAATCGCTGAGTCCCCAAAGCAAGCCCATTAGGCAAAATTAGCACACGCACACATTTTCCTCCTCACTCACACTTTGTGTGCCCTTGCCACAAGGCTCCTTTTCCACTGCTTCAACTTTCAAAAGAATTGTCTCAAGCACAGAGTGCATGCTGTCTCATCTAAATAGATTTTTCTTTCATCTTGATTCAAGCAACATTGCTAAAATATATCCTAGATGGTAGCAATACACACAGTTTGTCCATTCTGATTTTTTCAACATTGCATGGTGACAATGATGTGTTTGGTGTTCTTCGAAGATAACCATATTCGATTTTTAATGGAGTTGTGGGCTCATGGAATGGAGGCAAGTCAGATGGACCAAAATAGCAAGACAAGGCAGGACTACGGCTTATTAAAAAGAAAAAAGGGGGTACTTTACAGGGATTTATAGGGATTTGATAAGAGACAAATCCTATGACATGAGATGTCTCACGAGATTGAGTCCACAAGAACAAGTTTCTTATCAAAAATAAGGCTTAGTATAAATGTTCCATTTTTTTTTGTTTTCTTTTTACCGAACAGACTGCAAGAAAGTGAATGAAAGTGTGAACATAAAGATTTTTGTTACAGGCTCATTTTTCAAATGCTGCTGCAGCTGAGATCTTCCCTCTGACTGAATTGTGGAGTAAAATTAAGAAAAGATTTTCTTTAAAATAAATAAATAAATAAATAAATAAATAAATACCAATAATATGCATCTAGGCACCATAACAAGCCCTGTATGGCCTCTTGAATCCTCATCTTTAATAACAAGTGGGGCATTCATCTTAGCATAGCGCAATGGTAAGACTTTTGAGTGGAGCCAGAATTGTCAACAGATCAGCAATATCACCGCAATCAATTGTTTGTGGCGGTTCTGGGCAGCAGATACATCACCCTGCAGCTCTCCATAGCGAGC
Source organism: Syngnathus leptorhynchus (assembly GCF_054491065.1). Lineage (NCBI taxonomy): Eukaryota > Metazoa > Chordata > Actinopteri > Syngnathiformes > Syngnathidae > Syngnathus > Syngnathus leptorhynchus. The sequence goes on along the minus strand of NC_141205.1, from coordinate 551,417 downwards.
CGTCGTGTCCAAAGAGCTGCTCCGACACAATTTGTTTGTGTGACTTGAGATAATCATACTATTCACAAAATGTTGACATCAATTGCAAATGCAAAAATGAAAAAATATCCAAAGACACTGGTATATTGTGTTTTTTGCCTTTTTTAATGTCCATGTTTCCTAATCCCTCTATTTCACATTGTTGTATCAAGTGTCAAAACAAGTGGCATTTTTAAGCTATGTGTATGGCCATCAATCATGTGTTCATCTTTCCTTCAATGACTTCATGTCAAATCTGCCACTGCTTACAAAATTGTCCTACTTTCTCTATCAGGGTTGTGTTTGGGGATTTGCGTATTGCTCAGAGGCTGTGTTCTTTAAGCTTACATTTGAATGTATGAAATAATCCATTTGTTCAGGGCTCGACGGGATTTCAGATCTTGTACCGGACAAGAGTTCAACTGTTGCCGCAAATTAAAGACGTGGGCTGCGTTGCAATTGTGTTGCGCTGGAGTCGGTTGAAGAAGAAAGAAAAAAAAAAATCTGAATCCAACAGAGAAGAATATTATCTTATTTTACGTCGAAATATATGTTTCAATCAAGTTCCCAATTGAATTTTTGAATATCAATAACATTTCAAATCTTTTAATTGACGTTCCACACGATTCAATGAGTAAAGTAACAAAAGGATGGCTAAATGTGCAAAAACACTGCTATAATTGCACGATTGTACAAAAAAACAAAAACCCAAATCCAAATAATATCTGTCAAATTTGGATCAGGCTTATGTGGCAGGACGATGCATGTTACCACTCGCATAACAGCCGTCAACCGAAGATGACACTCGTAATGAAGTGATGGCTTACTGGCGAAACGTAAACAAAGATGCTAAAGACAATATGTGTCAAATGGATTAGATGGGCTGGGTGGAGAACATTAGCAGTGAGGTCAGCGCTGCTATTGTGGAGCGAGTCGCTCGTCAATTTGTCATCTTTTTAATTAGCCATCAATGGTTGCCATTCCAAAGCCCACCCCACACTGGCTTCCTCACCTCATTATCATCCCACATCCAAGACCAATGGAAGATGTAGCTCATTGGAGTCTCCAAATTGATACTCCAAATTGCCTGTGATATTAAATCGGAGTCAAGCAATTTTACAAAAAGAATTGTATGCATTCAGCAAGAGCGGAATTAAATGTTATCTCAATCACTACTTGACACTGACAAAAAAAAAAAACATTACAAGGTTCAAAAGATGGCACAAAAAGGTAAAATGCAAAGGTCAAAAATTAGATAACAATTTCACCGTCTGTCACAGTGGAACCTTGAGTTTGATATGCCCTAATTTTGGAAAAAAACAAAAGTTATGTTGTCCTGGTACCAAACTCAAATGCCTGGCTTCAAATGAGTGATGATGCAATGGGCAACAAATGAGGGACCGCTACATAACAATGCAGCAGCCATTCATGAATTGTCATTCCTAAACAGGATGGATGTCACAATTTTGCCAGGGACGTTTTGTACTGTTGCATAAACGGCAAATGAACACAAGCGGAAGCTAAATTCAATCCATTTGGAGCCCAAAATTGTTGTTCATGCCAATGTATTTGGAAGTTGTGAATTCGAGTTAGTCCAAGCATTTGTGTTTATACGCGAGTATAATAGAGACGGAAAAGTGATGGCGTGTAAAAAGAGGTGCAAGCGCATTAGTGTGTTTGTTGTTGGCTCTGTGTACAAAAGCTGAGAGTGCTTTAGCTTGACAAGCCTGTGATGTCACTGCTGTCAGCCACGCTTGTGTTTGCGCGCGTGTGCAAGGAATGCTAATCCACTGGTTTGTGCTCCCGTGTAAACCGAGCGCTATTTATGACGCAGTCGCAAACGGATACACGTAGCTGGATGGATCCAAGGATGGACTTAGAGCCATTGAATATGCCAGTCAAATCCACATTTTGGTGTAGTCATATATTTATGAATCAAGGATTACTTTCAGCAACGGATGTCCTCTTTCAAATGTTTTACAGACACATCATTGCAATCAATTCCAAGGCACGCGAAAAGTGCACATTTTCATATGCCAAACTGGAAATCTCTCCAAAACCTGATGGGCTCCACAAAAACAAAACAAAAAATGTAAAGACATATTTTAAATTCGTGTCAACATTGGATTTAGGTACACATAAAGCCATCTCCAATCAAAAATGTCATTGAATGATTTGAAGAAGTGCACATATTCACATTGAAGCAAATGGCGGAATGAGCTCCCAACACAAATTGTCACAAGAGCAAATCTGTTCTTGTCTTTCTTGCTCCCTCGACATACAATCTAAGAGTGTCTCTCTGGCTTCCAGAACATATTGATCCCAAAATAACATCAAAGAGGCCGGCCGTCTGACTCTCAGTGTGCCGGGAAGGCATTGCAACGGCAAATCGGAGGAAATCAAATCTAGGAACAGAAAGCATTGTAGCAGTACTTTGCCTAGTTACCGGACTGGAGAAGTACATTGTTTTGAAGAAGAAACCAAAAATAAGAACAAGACAGAAACATTTGTCCTTTGCTCGAAATTCTCATACAGAGCAAGACTGTAAGGTAGCATTTGACTTACAGACTCAAATGTGCAATATGACTGCTCAGACAGCACTTTGCGAGATGTATTGATTGGACAAAGACGGACGACTAAGTGCGAAAGATGTGTGGCGGAGTCCAAAGGAAAGGAAAGGAAAGGAAAGGAAAGGAAAGGAAAGGAAAGGAAAAGAAAGGAAAAGGGAAAGGGAAAGGAAAAGGGAAAGGGAAAGGAAAGGAAAGGAAAAGGAAAGGAAAAGGAAAGGAAAGGAAAAGGAAAGGAAAAGGAAAGGAAAAGGAAAAGGAAAGGAAAGGAAAAGGAAAGGAAAGGAAAGGAAAGGAAAAGGAAAGGAAAGGAAAGGAAAGGAAAGGAAAGGAAAGAAAAGAAAAGAAAAGAAAAGAAAAGAAAAGGAAAGGAAAAGGAAAAGGAAAAGGGAAAGGAAAAGGAAAAGGAAAAGGAAAACAGTGGCTCACTTGCTGGAGGAAAAACAAAAAAGGGAATGTTTGCCAGCGCTCAATAGCAACATTTAATGCATTTTCAAATTCCACATTGCTGTCTGTCATCCTCTACTGATGCTAAATCGAGTGTTGAGGTGAAACAGTCACAAGGATTTCGACGAGTGAAAGTCGCTCAATTTGAATGCCATTGTACTTCCCAGTCAAAGAAAGTCGTCCTGGAGTCATGTTACGTAAACTCCGGCTTATTTCTGCGAATGTGTCTGGAACGCATTTCCAGAAATAGGCATCTAAGCAAAGATTTAATTGGTTGTTTAATTTCACACTTGATGAGTAAGTAGGCACAGCAGAGACCCAATTATGTCTTTTACAAATAATTAAAAAGGCAACTTTCCATTACATGTCCCCTTAAAGTTTCATTTCCAAGTGCATTAAAAAAGTTCCAAAAAGCCACAGAAATGATACAGTCGGGGCATTTAGCACTTCATTCTTTACACTGCCGCCGCCGCCGGTCACTCCACTCTAGTTAATGATACTCCTTCAGTCTCCATCTTTGCCTTTTGTCCTGCTTTCATCTTGCCGCACTGCTGTTCTCCAACTCATCCGTTACCTGCGTCATAACTATCAAGTATCATGTGATGTGTGATCAATACCTACAACTGATGTCAAGCATGCACAATTTATTTCATTTGCTTGTGGTGGGTGTCTGCGACTAGCCACTGTATATCAATGATATAGAAATATCAAATGCAAATATGACCAGAACGGAGGAGGCAAGGACTAGTCAAAGTCACCACAGTGAAGACAGCAGGCCAGCACTTGGATGAGTAATAGTCCGATTGTGTGTCATTAGGGGGAACGTGCATCCGCAATTGTTTTCGCCTGCTAATGGCGTGGCTGCTTCGGCCGCCATCTCCAGTGGAGCAGTCAGCCAGATAGTAAATCAGTCTCTTGGTTACGGGCTGCCGCTGCCGTTGCAGCAGTTAGAGCTGTTGGACCTTCCCCAATGACTAATGACAAAACTAATAGGTCAATTAGTGTATGGGGAGCGTTGGGATGATGACTGCATCACATAGAGACACATACAACATAGAGGCCTGCACAGCCAAGGGAAATAAATGTTCAGGTCAGATTTGAAGCAAAACTGCCATTGCTAAAATAACAGCACCTCTATCAAATGACACTGATGGAATATTTTAGTGCCAAACATCTGAGGTTTTTTTTCTTTTATCCAAGTCACCAACTTGAAGGACTTGACATATAGGAGTGTAAAGATCACAAGGGTACACATTATGTCCAAATTTCCTCTCACATCCTTTTGTACCACGTTGGAGCAGAAAAGACACATTTGCCCAAGGAAATCTCATCTCAGGTCTGAGGTAGCCATCCAATCCAATCTCCATCATGGGAATGCACCACTGTGTCCTCATCCAAGGGTACCTAACCCTCAAATTGTGGAACACCTGGAAATAGAATTCTGGGTGGATTCTATGAAGAGAAAGAAGGTATGGCGTGTGCTGCCCAGATAGGAGCCATTTCTTGGAGAGTTAACTTGAAGCAATTTTCTCTCTCGTCTTATCTGCATTCTCTGTCTATGACACATACGCTGGGGAATGACCCAGCTACGTAAAATCATCATGTACGTATGTTCACGATAACTGAGAAAGGTTCAGCCCGTATCTTTTGCTCAAATTTCCTGGATGTGACTATTTCATATGCAAAGGTTTCATCCTGGACTTGAATTTTAAATGGGCTGTGCATATAATTGCCGACGTGTTTTTCTTCGATGCCATACAAATGAAAAGATTTGATTACCGTATGGTGGTCCTGTACAAAAAGAGACTAAGTGGGGAACAAATTCCAGACCAAAATGTACTCAGTAGGCAGAAAACTGTGTTTTGTTTGTGGAATATGAATGAAACAAAAAAAAAAAAAAAAGAAAAAAAAAATCCACCTGTTTTGTCCATCTCAGGTATCGATCATTTTACAACTTGCTGTCGACTGAAAATAACATCGCAGTTGCCAGGTCTTAGGTCACAACTAATCACGGCTGGTCACTTTTCTAAAGCTGACCATCATCTGACCTTTGCTGGAAAGAGGAGACTGTGTGTCATCTTAAACTCCCTCGAGCTGTCGCAGGATGAAGAGGAGAAGTATGTATGTTTTCAACTTCCAGCTGTTGGGCCCCCTCTTGAGACATTCTCCTGGTAGCAGAGAAACTTAGCTCTGGAGCTTGGCTCTGGAGCTTGGCTCCGTCTGATGGCAGTAGCCGTCGGGATCCGTGCGCCTGATCGATCACTATCAGGGCTTGCGAAACGTCAACTCCCGAGAGTTAACGAATCAATGTTTCAGGATGGTATTCACTTGTCAGAGCGTTGACAGCTTGCGGCCCTGGTGGTTGGCAACCTGTTCTTCGTTTGTGCCCACTTTTTCAAGCGATTCTGACCGGGACTTCTCCAAGTGTCGTATCGAACCCGTCAAACCTTCTGTTGACGTTATCTGAAGCTTTTCCCCACGTCAGTGGTGCATTTTCCATAGCTGTGCAAATGAACTCTGTCCAATGCTATCACTAGCGTCAGCGATGCAAGCACTCATGGGAGGCGGAGTCAATCGAGGTGACACTCTTTCTCTTGACAATGAATTTGGAAACCACGCTTTCAGATATTCTTCGTCTGGTGTATTTTGCTTAGCATTCCCAGCTCGACTCAATTTTTGTCCTTCTCTGCTGATAAAAATCAATCATTTTGAGGATGTACTTACAGGCCAGATGTCTTGGCTGTATAAATGTATAGAGGAATCAATAGGGAGTCCATATTGCACACTCCTCTCTCCACTCCAATCAGAGTTGGCTTTTTCTCCTTCATCCCAGCGAGGCAGCTGCGCTCACTTACTTCCGTCATCCCATCTTGCCTTGGCCGTTGGTTGTCCGTACTTCCAGCTCAACCTTATTTCATATGCTTATTGTCATTTGAAGTCCTGCTGACGGAAGGAAGGAAGGGCTGTAAGAAGCTGAAGTCTGTCATGTTCAGATTAAGATCAGGGGATGTCGTTAATATTTGTCAAGCTTTTTCAGACCTCTCTATGATAAAGGGCTTTATAAATAAACTTGACGTGTTGGATCAATTTTTGGCATAAGTGAAACTCGATGAAAAATGGGGAGTTGATTCAAAAAAAAAAAAAGAAGGAAAGCACTAATGTACAAACCAACAGCCAGACACTTAGAGGAGGTATGTGAAATGACCATGCCACAAGTTTTCCTTCAAGGGGGTCCCGTAGGACTGTGTACTAACCACGCAAAAAAAAAAAAAAAAGTAATAAATGGGTCCATTTTGAAAAATAACGGCAACTAGTTTTGGAAGACCAGATTATCCCGCAAAATGGATCGGACTCGAAAGTCACAAAGTATGTATAGATATGTGCTGAGTTTGAGAAGTAGCATGCAAGATTCCTGCGGGCAAGCCTGTGCATATTGATTCCCTCTCAACTTCCGAGTAAGAACAGACTCCATTAGAAAATAACAATTGGCTGCTTCAATAATCGAGCTGCACCACTAACGGGAACGCTTTATTGGAATGTGCTATTAAGAGTTGTTTGTTTGTGAGATCTGATGTTGAGGTAGGGTTGGCTAGATTTCATTTCTGTCATGGACCGAAATAGACACGACGCAATCGTCTAGTATTTATTATAAGAAATAAAAACGCCATGTCAAGGAAGGATGTATTCCTTCATTTAGTTACTGTCATTGATGAGGTGAAATGCTTCCTGAAATGCAGTCGACATTTTGTGAAGGAAAAGCGCAGAGGAGAGGCGTGGCCTCAATCTCCTGCAAAGAAATACTTTGGAAGGCATCTCCAGACATTTCAAGACACTCGATTGTCTATGAAGCTTTCTATGAGACTCAGCAAGAAGACACTTGCACTCTTGGTAATCAATATGGAGTAATAAAGATAACTGAGCAAGACGCCAGAATCGACTCGCTCGTAAGCCAAGCACCCAGAGCCATTCGATACGCCTCCCCATCGCGTAAAGCTTTCATTGCATTGAGTCCCTGGGAATCATATTAGAGACTTCTCTTTGTTTATACTACATACTTAAGAATGGTCACATTTGTGAAATTCATGAAGTGAATTACATGATGCGTGCGTAACACAGACTGAGTGAATGTTGAGGATTAAAGTGTGTGATGGGATAGTATTTTCCCTTCCTTCATGAACACTTTGATTACTTTATTGCAGATGTTTAATTTTCCATTAAACCTTTTCACACAAACTGTATGTGGTCTGTCAATCAATCAACCAACCAATCAACCAACCAATCAATCAATCAATCAATCAATCAATCAATCAATCAATCAATCAATCAATCAATCAATCAATCAATCAATCAATCAATCAATCAATCAATCAATCTTTTTTTTTTACCTCCAAAGCAGTTCAATGTGTTCTTCACTCTCTTCAACCTTTTGGCTTCTCTGGCTAACACCTCAGGCCTTAAATGTTTGCCCAAAAGGTTGAAGGTACGTAGGTAGGATGTCCCAAAAGTTGGGGGGATTCTTTTTTCCGTCCTACACTGTTCACGATGATAGTAGTCTCTTCGGGATATTGACGTGATAAGAGCTGACCTTCATCAAGGTCGCCACCGAAAAGTGAGCATTTTTGCTGACATTTTCCAGGACTTGACGCCATTGAGTGAAAAACCTGCAGGACAATCATGCATAAGTGAAAAGGGAAATGTCACATGGTGGATGATTGGGAGAAATGGACCATTTCAAAAAGTGCATGACAGAGCAGCAGATGTTTTGTGTCTAGCGATTGTACAGACCGACATCTGTGATGGCTTCTTTCATATTCACTGACCTTCAAGCCTACTTAGAGGAGAGAGAAACCACAAAGATTAGGTCTCATTCCGCTTTCCTTTCTTCGAACATTCACAAGATGATCTTGGAATTTTTTTCCATTTCATTTTTCATGGGAACAAATCACTTTTGCCAAATAAAAACGTTCCCTGTTTATTGTCGATGGCGCATGTCACTGCACACATACCGGATCGTATTTTCCGCACTTAAAAGCCTTTAATTTTCTCCCCCAAAAAGATAGCATGTAAACACATCCAGAAATGTCTTAAAAATTCAACCATCCATCCATAGTTTTTTTGTTTTATTTTGTTACTGGGCAAGCATGTGAAAAGCAATGTGGATGAAGGTGGGGACATGACAGCTTTCACTGTGATGGGAAAACAGACGTGCGTATTAACAGCTCCTGTCTTGTGTCCTACAGGAGGTGTCAGTTTCATGCCATTGTTTGTAGTCCCTTGGCAGCATGACCTTGTCTCACTGAGCACAAGCTATTAATTAACCAAGCATGTGTGTGTTCATGGGGGGGGACGGGGGGCGGAGCCTGTGAGTGGCATCTTTTTGCAGCCAGCCCGCCAGCCAGCCTGTCCATATGCAATCAATGTGCTAGAGGAAGGTGAGGATGAAGGGCAAATAAGGCACAAGGTGTTGTCATAGCTAACTCTGAGGGTATTTTAAGTCGCTTTTTAAACTTGTGTTGCAGGCATTTTTCTTGCCTGTGTTTTTTAGCCTCCCCTGCATGCATTTGACGCCAAGAGTTTCTGCATCAGAGATGATGACCTTCGCTGTTGGCTTCATAGAATGTGTGTGCGTGTGTGTATGCGACTTTGCCTACCCTTGGCTGATGCTCCAGAAAACATGAAGTCATACTGGGTGTAGTGATCTCTCTGCATTGCTGTGATGGACAGCCAGTGAAGCACAAAGGACCAACTAACATCCTCACTGGCCGAAAAACATTGTTCTCACACAAAATCCCCCCTCAAACAGTTACTGCTCTATTCTTATAAGAATAAGGGCACTCGGGGCATGTTCACAAGCCGTCACCAGTCCACCTTGTAGATTAAAACACCAGCGAATTAATTGATGAATTCAAAAACAAAGCCCAGTCAGCATTTGAAGACGAGTCACAATGACATCTGACCCGAAAAGTCCAAAGGTGAAAAGGTGCTCCTTTTCACTTTTAACAGTGCTTCTTTGAGAAAAAGCGTCAGCGGAATCATATTGTTTCTCAAAGTCAAAGTCCGCTTTATTGTCAATTTCTCCACATGCCAGGCACACAAAGAGATCGAAATTACGTTCCCCACCGTCCCACGGTGACTAGACAGTACACAACACTCGCACCAAGTAGCACAAAGAGTAAAAACGAACAGACAAGAGCAACGAAGAAGTAATAAGTGCCCGGTCCGCTCGACAGCACGCCAGCCGCTCCAGTAGCACAGCAGAGTCCGGTGTCCAGCGACCGGACAGTCGCCAGAAGAATGGAAGGCACGGCCGGGCGAGTTGGGCACGCCGCTAGCCTGGCCCGGACGCCTCCGCGCTTCCCCCTCTTCTGCCTCCTCGCACACCGCTTCCGACGCTGCTGGTCCGGGGAAGGAGTAGCAGACGAGTCCAGCGATGATGCAGGCATTGTAGTCCCAGTGACTTTAATGTCCCCGCATCAAAGTCCGAAACGCCGCAAAACTCGCTTTCGCCGACGTCGAGCAGAACCTGCCTGCCGTACTCGTAGCGCTACGTGGTGCGATCAGACAAACACATAAAACTGTCTGACAAACACTCATTAAATGAACAAAAACACCGATCGGCAGGGACGGAGAGAGGCCGCTGCGTGTGCACGCGCCGCCATCTTGTTGCTTGTTTCTATTCTTTACATTGTGCTGACAATTTCATGTGCAGCATTTTCCTTGGCTACTGCTTTCCTTATGGTGGCTATGTCCATCTGCAACCATATGCTTGTCATACATTTTGTTCTTGGCAGTGTGATTATTTTCCAATTAAAGCTCAGTTCTCTCTCCATTTTCCCAATTATCCCAAAAGTAGCTCCCAGCGCCAATTTCTGTTTCAGCTTCCAGTCAGCCGCAAGCATGCGCATTTACATTTTAGTCGATGCTGCCTGTGATTCTTGTTCCCTCCCCGGCCGGGTTGATCCCCTTTTGCGGCGGTATCGACGGTACCGGCTTAGCAGCTGTCCCTGCTGGACCGAGTCCATCGGCTAATGTCGCCCCAACTGGCGTGGTTCACACCTCAGGCTCAGCGCTGAATAACTCACCGGCAGCAATACCTCCAGCTGGAGCGGCTCCATCGACAAACGTGGCACCGACGGCTCCCACTTTGGCTTAAACACAGAATGACTGGCCAGCAGCAATATTTCCAGATGGACCCACTCCAATAACATGGCGCTTTGTACCTCGGACTCCTCATCGATTCCATATTTCTCATCAATGTCCGCCATACTTTACATGGACAGTTTATCAAGACGTTGTCGGAGCGCAAACCACACATGAAGTCAAAGTGATTGACAGGATAGTCTCAGGGCACAAATTTGGGGAAGGCTCCAGATAAAAATCTTCCAGAAGGACAAGCACACCACCAGTTTGGCTTGTATGGTTGAGGGGCCAGATGGAAAACATTCCTTAGTGCGACACATGGCACCTGAACCAGGAAGATTTTGATGAACACAAAGGTTGAACTCTTTGGCGGAATTGCCAGCTGTCATCACTCATCACCTGATCAAAACCATCCCTCGAGTGGAGCATGACCATGAAGTGGGAATACGGGTTAGGGTTACCCAACGTCCGACACAACAACAACGCAACCCAGACTTGAATCCTGTGGTCTGAAAAGCAATTTAGAGACTCATATCTCTCCACCAACTCTGCATTTCTGTTGCGATCAACAGTTGCTGTTTTCGTACGATGTTGTCTTCTGACATGAAATTGCTAACCTTGGTGTCGCTGTTGTTCTTCTGTCCCGCAGTGCTGACAGGAAACCAAGCTAAGTCCTGCGCCCCTGTCCAAGACCTCCGTACAGCCTCTGAGACGCGACTGCGGAGAGCCGCCACCGAAGAGACCTATTGGGCCTACTCAGGTTTGTCTTTATGCTTTGTTAGCCTCTCCAACGGGCAAAGGCTGACCCGACCAAACACCTTTCAGATGATCTACGAAAAAATGAGCAAGGTTCTCTTCTCCGTCCGTCCAATCCATCCATCCATCCATCCATCCATCCATCCATCCATCCATCCATCCATCCAACTTTTACCTATTTTTGCGGTTAGATGGGTGGAGTTTGCTTTGAAAAAGTCTCTTTGGGAAATTCTGCAATGATGTTTTAAAGAGGCAAGTGAGGTGTGGGTCCTTTTCCCCGGAAGCCATTCTTATTATTGAACTTGCAACAATGGTAATGATGCGTGATCATTAGCAATTACAATTTTATGGCTGGATAAAAGCGTCAAGTAAAAGAGCAATATAACAAGCAATTGGCTTCAGTGAATAAAAGGCAAAATAAATCATATGGCCCAATGATAAGGTTGAAAAACATCACAAATGATTGTTGAGGTTTTCTCATGCATCTGATGATGAACTCCACCATCCAAGGACAGTGAGGACAGACGGGTGTTTTTTCGTCTGGTGTCTTTCCTACTTGTGTGTCCTTGCATTAGTGTGTGTGTGCGCATCTTGATTGAAAGAATGCCACCAAAGCAATTGAGACCTCCGTGCCATGTCTATGGGGTGATGCATTATACCACTACTCTCTATGATTGTGTCAGTAGCCGCGTGTCTAATGCAGGATCAAACCTATACACTCTGTGGGGAAAATGGATCGATTTATCTGTCGCCCTCCCTCGCCGCCATAATATTTCCACACCTTTCAAGACGTCCTTGAGGATCAATGTGTCGACTAAGAGGACAATATCAATCACTTGATGAAAATAAGAGTCTGCTTTGTTTCAACCCTAAGGCTCTTTCACACCACACTTGGTACACTTGGGCTTTCTGGCGCAACTTAAAAATCCATATGGTTGTGCTTTGGCATTTTCCACCGTCCAAACCAATGGAAAAAGGCACCAAGCTACTTTCTGTTTGGTCCCTTAGTAACCAGTGCTAAATACAGCTAAGCTTGCTGCCGTCATCCCTCCTGAGCCCTTTCCTCTGGTGGGCGTTGTGCAAACCCAGTCAAGTGTGTAAACGCCGCACCTCAACTTGCAGCAGATTTTTCAAGTAAAAACGAGGCGTGGTCGGATCAGAGTTTTTGCACATTCTGAACATCCGCGAGTGATCCTTTTTTTTTTTTTTTTTTTTTTTTTTTTTTTTCCTTCAATTCGATCGTAAAGGTATAATACAGTACAATGTGCCTGCCGTATCTTCTTCAAATACGTAGAAAGTTATCGGCTGTGTAAAGTCATTCTTCCCTCCCCGCTAATAAACTAATTGGCACCACTGCGCAATGAAACACAAGGTGGGAACTTGGAGAGAAAACGGTGTCAGGGGGGTTGACACCAATGAGACAAAGTGACGACTAGAAAGGGTGAAGACACTTCAGACACATGCGGATCTTTTAATTGATTGTGCGACCATAATAGAATTGCAACTTTTCAGGAGAGACCTCGAGTAGAATCATACTTGCAATGTTGGCGTATGCATACTAGGGGGTTGACTGGAAGTAAAAGTTATTTTGCTTTATGTAACTCTTCAAAAATCATTTTTCCCACGGCATAAAAATGCATTTTGATGATGTGTTTGATCATGTATTATTTTGATTTTGGTTTCCATTAGCCATCAGATCAGCATGGGTAGTGTCTATTTTAGCACCATGTAAATGCAGCAACGATACAAGTAACGGAATAAGAATAATGTAAAGAGCTATTTGAAATGTAAACTGACTGAGGTGTGAGGACAATGAATCTGTTGTTGGTCAAGAGGAGAAAAATGGAAATAGACCGAAGGGCATTTATTGGCCCCTCAAACAGCTCTGTAGCTCTTCTCACGGCCTAGCTGTTCCCGAGCGCCCATTCTGCATGCAGCTGTCACCACACTGGGTGCACACAGCACTAAAATAGGCTCTGCTCACATCTGCCACTGTAGCACTTGAGATAATTGTTCCATTTACTGTACAGCCAATAACCCCGTGCAGTAATTGAAGATGACTTTGTCGTGTTTGAGTAATAGCTTCATTCCATGCTGTGATCCCGGACGGAAAGGTTAAATACAAAGCGGGAAGTGGTGAAAAATAGGTAGAAAGGTGAGGTTAGTAGGTGTTCCTTTTATTTGCTGGTCTTTGGGAAATGTCCTCTCACACACTCTTTTATGTATGTATATACAGTATGTATAGGATATGAAGCTTCAAATTTGCTTCATGAACCGGTTATATTTTCTTCTGTATTTTTCTCGACGCCATGGTAGTTCTGGTGTATTCTTCGTCTTCCTGTACGTAACTGCTGCCATTGGAAAGCGTGCTAAATACACAAACAGACCACATCTTACAGTGATGCTTTCAAATCATTAGCTAATGAAGCAATGGAAATCAATCACTAAACAAAAGATAAATCCTTCAGTCATCTGAAAATGACGAAAAATACTTTGGAACAGGTGGAAGGTGCAGGAAGTACGTATTTCTGTTACTGATTGTGGTTTATTTGGAGCAAGCGACATGTGCTGCAGGACCATTCTTTATTCCTAATCCCCTGATAATTTGCCAGCACCACACACATTGATAGAGTAGAGGCACTGTGTGGGCACTTAATCAAGTTTCCCTGGCGGAGCCGCATTTTGCATGTCAGGCGGAGAACGTACACTATACATAGCTGTGTGTGTATTATGTGATGCTCGCCGGCTTGTGAATTCATATTCCACAGAGTCGGTTTTGAATGTAATAGGGACTTAGCTGCCTGGTCTTATTTCAAACGTGTACCATTGCGCATCACTCACAAATGTGTATTTGCCCATTTTTTGCTCTTTGACTACATCCCAAGTCTCATCAATCCTCGTGTGGAATCTACGCGTGTGGCCCACGAGCTGGGCAAGGACGTGGTGCCTCATTTATCTTTTGTTGACGCTGAGTGTGATTTCCTCTGCTTAGGGGAAGCCGTGTCCCTGCCTATTAATTATGCCTGAAATATTAAACAGACACCGTCAAACATGAATTATAAATTCATTTGCCCCATATTGTCATGGCTAAAGATTTCCGAGACCTGTCGTACATCTTCTGACAGCGGTCTGACAATATTTTGTAGTTGTGATGTCCCTGGAAATCAACTTGCTGTGTATCTTCTTGTGTTTTTGTTCTCAACTTTCACATCCTTCTTTTATTATTTAGACAATTTGACATTGCTTTGAATTAAAAAAAAAAATATATATAAAATGAATACCTGAGATTTTTTTTTTTTTTTACTGACTATTTAGTTGCTTTTACTGAAGTCATTATTTGGAGGACTTTTTCCAACTTTAAATCGAGTGATATTATTACTAGAGTCCTCTTACAGTCAACTTATTTGAGTATGATATTAATATAATAAAGTTGAATATTGTCTTTTTCCTCTTCATTTCCTTTTCCCCTTCTCGAAATAAAAAGATTCCCGTGTTGCATACGGTCGTCCTACTGGCAAGCTGAATGAGGTCAATGAGTGATATGCTTTTTGCCATTTTCCTTTTTCAGTCGACATCCTAAGCAAAGCCATCAGTTCTGTCTGTGCCGGCCGGTTACCATGGCGCCGTCAAGCAACTCATTTGTCTTTCTTTGTCATTGCCCCCAACAATACAAAGAACACATTCAGTCATCCACTCGCCCGCCATCCCAAACAAACACGCGCGCACGCACGCACGCGCGCGCGCACGCACGCTCGCACGCACGCACACAAACACACACTTACACGCACACACACACACACACACTGCAATCACCTTTTAATTCCCCCTGATGTATTACTCTGGCAGGAAGCAATTTTAGTGGCCCGAATTGGGCCTTAAATCACCAAATCAGCTCCTTCCACCGATCCAGCCATCTATCACACGACCGTCTTTGCTAAACACACGCATCAATAAAACAGCTATGTAAATAAATACGTAAAAGCTATGACACGAGGATAAATATTGTATCAAACACAGAGTGGAGGATTTGTTGTCGCACTGATAGATGACATCTGCGCTCCTGCCAGACTATGCCATTTGTTTTTGTTTTCTTCAGCCTTCCTGCCTCAGAAAAGAGTGTGTGAGTGTGAGTGTGTGTGTGCGTGTGTATGCGCGCGTGTGTGCGTGTGTCTGTGTGTGTGTGCACGTGTGTTTGTGTCTGTGTGCGCGGGTTTGTATAGTACGTTTGTAAACCAGTGGACCAGCAGACTCGGGTTTGATTCCCAAAAAAATGTGCATGACCACAGAACAAAAAAAGTCAATGAGCAGTCTACATTTCGAAGGAGGCACTGTGATGAGGACAATCCAAATCATGGATAGCTAATAATAATCGAAAGAATCGGTAAACCTTTCAATTCTTCGTTTTATTCTCATGTTGATAGATTGGATCTACTTTCTTAAAATTGGTATAAGCCTAAATGGATTCAATGACAGACAGACAATCTGCGACTTGGTGTCGATGACTCGCGAAGTCCCAAAATATTGTCCGATCCACTCGATTGCTGCTTTCGTGCCACAGCAGCCGGCCAGTCGTAGGTGCAGGAGATGCTAGGATTATTTCTTGAAATATAGAAGTCCTCCAGTGGGTGAGAACATCCATCATACTCAGCACTCTGACTCCCCCTTACTCCATAACCTCATTCTGTTCTCACAAATCTACCCATGCATGCTGTGGAATATTAGACAGCAGATTATTCTTGCTTGCGTATTACTTGCTTACTAATGAACTCAAGTCGTCTTTTCACTGAGCGTGTGTGTGGGTCTGTGTGTATGTATATATATATGTGTATATATATATATATATATATATATATATATATATATATATATATATATATATATATATATATATATATATATATATATATTTTTTTTTTTTTTTTTATTGCTATTTTATCTATTATATATACAGCATTTAGTTCTAGTAAATATGTTTCATATTTTAAAGTCATTTGAGTAATTCAGTAGTGTACAGCCCCATCCATCCATTCAGATCTAGATCTGCTTTCCAAGGACTGTCAGCAATGTTCTGATGAGACTCTGTGCTCCTTATCTCATTGGTCAAAGACTCATGAATTCCCCCTAGCTCCTACCCTCTGGTTATCTACCGCAAAGTGAATTACACAAGTGTCTATTGATTTGTGTCCTTATGCCAGCCATGTTTAGAGAGTAAAACCATTGCTTTTCTCCCTGACTGTTTTCCGTTGCGAGTCGAGGAAAGGCAGGGGGGGAGCTAATTGGCCCGAGACAAGATCACCTTGACTGCCTGGACTCAACAGCTGCAGGTTAGGGAGGAAGATAGAGAGAAAATATTTCAGGAGGAGATGAAAAAAGAAGGGATATTCTCATTGCTTAACTGGGTGTCTATTCAAGTGGAGCTATTAGCGGTGCCATGGCCTCGAGAAAATGTCCCATGTATGTATGTATAATCTACATCTTCTGGATATTTGTATTGCATTCAAGCGGCAGGGGAAGCCTGGGAAAGGTGCTGCTGCTGCTGCTGTAATTACCCGACACCTCTTTAGTAGAATGGGGCGTGTGCGTGCGTGCGTGCGTGCGTGTCCATTTGCTGAGTTTCATGCTTCATTACTGAGGGATGTTAAGGTAATATGACCCTTACATGTCCATTGAGGGAATTTATCTCTGCTTCGGGCACTAAAATGAGTCCCTTTATGTATAAGAGTTACTCCTTTCCTTTGACTCCACTGATGCTGAATATTTAAGGCCATTTTGGAAAGGAAAAACGCTTTTTCTTTAGTTTCTTGACCTTAACTCATTCAATGCCATTGACGGTTGAATGCGTGAAAGATACGTATCAACTGGGATAGCGGCGAATGAGTTAAGCAACGCTTATATCTTTGTTCTCTGATCACCTTACCGTGCGAGCGGCGTCCTTTGTCATTCCGACAATTGGACCTTTCCGGCCTGTGCTTTTCTTTGCTACGATTAAGGCCCGTACGGCTGCAAGTGTATCGAACTTGATACCGAGGGTTTAAAAGGGGGCATTCACTCCTCCATACTTCAGGGTACTTATCTTCAAGGGTCAATAAGGTGTCGGCTTGAATTATAGTTGCCGTCACTATCAACGGGGAAGGCTGAGTGACTCTAATTATGGCATGAGCACCACCATTAAATTTATTACATCTGAAACAGGAATGTCAGAGATACTCCCCAACGACCAGTCCCAATTACCTAATGGGCTTTTGAGAAATATAAGATCCTTTTGTCATTTTATATGCCTCCCTCCGTGGCGCCGTCTCGGTACAATGTGGGACAGAATATGCTAATGACTGTCAGTTTAAACGGAAATGGCTGAATTCATCAAAGTCCCGCCTCGTTGTATCTTGAGTGTCTTAGTGAAACAAAATGAACACACTTATTTCATCTTTTAATTTTCAACAACTTAAAGAATGCTCCATGTGTTTGGTTTTTATGATTGAAGAAAAAAAACAAAAAGTAAGACTTGGGTTAAATAAGCATATACTAGCTCAACTTTGCTATTCAACGGAAATTATGTGTTTATGCCAAAGCCATCCGAGGAAACGGATGCGCATTCATGCAGTCGGCATCAGTAACATTCATCATTTATTCAGTCCCTTCTTGGCATGTGTAAAGGCTAAATAGCTTTAAGCCAGTGGTTAATTATGCTCTTAATTAGTGGAGGAAAGGACAAGTAAATGAATGAAGTTTCATCAAGCGCTACACGTCCGCAGGGATTGCGGCTTCCTTATGTCATCTCATTAAGCATGACCACTGATACTCACTGATCTGGAGGCACCCAAACGTTGCCAGCGTGGAATGCATGCTTGAGAGGAGCGCTTGAATTCTCCAGTTGTCTGTGAAAGTTCCATCTTTCTCTGGGGGCTCCTCAAGAGCTGCTTACCAGACATGAGACCAGCGATGGACGTATTTAACGCATGTAATTCCTCCCTCAATTTGGTGGCTGGGAAAGCGACAAGCCATTTCCCCTCAATACGCTCGAAGAAATTCAGCTCCGACCAAATAAGGAGAGTGGAAAAGGCAAGGCAATCCGAGGGCATGAAGAATGTGAGTGACATTTTCGAAGACTGTAATCAAGAAGAGGCAGTTCCATGGAAACAGCTAAGAAATATTACGCAACTTTACAATTGAGCCATCGGATCCATCAGTGCCGCGGCACAGTGATAATGGACGCCCCATCTCAACGGCAAACGGCTCAATCCGTGTTATTTGACAAAATTTCAATGTACCATTGTTTTAGTTGAAGAGATACTGATACATTCACATTTTAGAATTTGTTGGAGGAACATCATGCTCCATTTAAAGACAACTGTGTGTGTGTGAGTGTGTGTGGAGTGGAGTGGAGTGGAGTGGGAGGGAGCGCGCGAGAGAGAGAGTGAGAGAGAGAGAGAGAGAGAGAGAGAGAGAGAGAGAGAGAGAGAGAGAGAGAGAGAGAGAGAGAGAGAGAGAGAGAGAGAGAGAGAGAGAGAGAGAGACTGATTTCCATTTTGGACTTTTATGAGGTAGGCAGAGGAATGCATCGATTTCATAAAGGGCACATGGGGTCTGCTTGCCGTTTAAACAGCCCAGTGTGGGATCAATGAAAGGGGGGGGGGGGGGGGATGAAAACATTGACATTTACTCTAGGTTGTGCCCCTGGGCACCAAGGACCCAGATGGTAGAAAGTCACACAGTTGCGGTCGCTTTTCTCGCATCATCAGCAGACAGGAACATTTCTCATCGATTTGTCTTCAGTATTTCATTTCATTACCAATGTAAACAACATTGCTGTTTGATATACATACAGTCTATTTGATTGCTGCGTCAATGTCCACATCTTGTTTTTTTGTTGTTTTTTTCCAGAAAGCATCCAAACTGACATTCAGGCCTATCATATCAATCAAGGCTTTGAAGCAGGCGCAATTGCTTGCCACTCTGTTTTAACAGCGGCTGCCTAAACGCTGCTGTGATCTGAATGAGGCCAGTTTCAAAGCCTCAAAAGCACATTTTAGTGCCAAGCAGTTGTGGATAAAATTACAATACGGGAAAATCATTGAAAGAAGATGGGGACATTGTGTCGAAAAGACAAATTCAGGGTCCACTTTGAAAATGAAACAGTCAAAGCGACTGGCAAGGAGAGGTTTGGCGCTCCACCTACCTAGCTACCGAGCGCCCACCCGCATTTGCGTGAGGCATGATTAATGGCCATTCGAATTGACTGTGACGGGACCAGGTGAAGCTCGTATGGTCGGTGCCAGAGGTTACAAAGTGCTCTCTGAAGACACTTTTCAAACAGCTGGCGAGCGCCATCCTGGGACTTACCCGTGTCCGCCGAGTCCGCCGTGTGTGTGGACATGCTTAAATGTGTGCCACCCAGCGGTGTATTCTTCTGGCTTAAACCTAACTCATTAACTGGGTTGGCTGTGAGTGAGTTAAAAGGGACATAGGAAAAAGAGACGTTTTAATCGCTTGAATACAACGTCAATTGCGGCCCGTCGTGGCTGAACCAGGTGTGAAATGAAACAACCAAGTTCATCTTAAATGAGCTGTCAATTTCTTACAATGTCTCTCTGAGTGAGCCATCCTTAGTTTTGTTGATTTTTTTATTTTTTTGTGTGCATATTATCGAAAATAATAGTGGGTCTTTAAATGACTGAACATTAAAAAGTCCACATTTTTTACAGCGCCCCTTTAAAGGATATCAATTTTTGTGTTGTACTTTTCCATACACAAGGTCAAAAATAACCCCAAGCACTACTTATAGGATTTAACCCTCAACACCTTTGATTTTTATCAACTCTGACCGTCAGGTATATATTGAATCTAATCGCAGCCAGCAGTTTGACCACCTTGAAGGTCATTTTTTACAACAACAAGCCACAGTACATATTTATACCTCATGATATATGTGCTGTTCATAAATCCAAACTTGTTTTCCCCATCCATTGTAGAAGCTAATGGAAGCAGCGGGAGCAAAAGACATGGCCAACATGAAATCATTCATTTGTTGACTACATCTTTTTGTAGCCCACTCTTGGAAAAGTGTAGGCATCTCAGGGTGAATGAAGATTTCATACTAGATACATACATATCTGATGACAAGCATGCAATCAATGGAAATGTACCAAGCAATGGTCATGCTTTGACTCTGATCATTTAGTCCATTCAAAAGCCAATTTGCTATTTTTGTCTTTCTCTGTGTGTCATAAAGTGAAAGCAGCTCTTGTATTTTCTCCATCCAACTTCTTCCTGTTCTATTCTGCTGTGCTGTGCTGTGCGTTGATTTCACTCCTTACTTGGCACGTGACTTCTCGCTCTTTCTTCATCATCTCATCCCATTTTTGTGAACATCTTCTTCCTCCTTTTGCACCTCCCGCTATGCTGAGACGTGTACATATTACTCTTAGTGAAGTCTCCCAAGCCCGGCTCCCCTCATTTGCTCTTCTAATGCAAATAATGATGCCAATTATATATGGCACAGCATGCGCTCATGTCTGCGTTTGAACGAGTGCATTCCGACGCCAACTGTGTCCTTGCACATTCGAGTTTGCACTCCGAAGCAAGAGATGAAAACATATTCAATAGTGACTGATGATTGTTAATGCGGGTGCTTGTTCCCTCCCACCTCTATCAGTGCCATTGTGTTGAGCATTATGATGTCATGTGTCATGGCACAAAGGAATTCTATTGCATTATTCATCAAATCCATTTGGTCAATGGAGTTTTGTTTGCTTTTTGTCATATACACACACACACACACACACACACACACACACACACACACACACACACACACACACACCATTTGCGCTTGTTCGTCGGGTGGTGCGCACATTGCAAAACTGAACTCATCTTGCTCATTCCAAGCACACAACAGCAACACAGCAATGAAATGGGTCCTCGTGCTCAAACTGTTCTTTTTCACCTGGAGTGCATGTTTATTTACATGCACACCGTCAGGAAGACTTTTACAAGTATTCAAATGGTCTCAAACTGTTTGAACAAAAATCGATGCTGACTATAAAACTGTTTGCAACAACGAAAACTACTTGGCAATGTCTAACAAACATTTTTGCAACGTTGAACAATCCATGAGAAAAACCACGTGCTAGGTGCTGTGCTGCACTCCTAAATAATGTTGGTCTGAAACGCTGCCTCATCTCCATTTGAGACAAGCCATCATTCTCCTCCATCTCACTAACCTATGAATCTTATGCAGCTTCAGACTCATGACGTCAAAACGTTTCCCTGCGATAACAAAGGCAGCTGGCCACGTGACTGGAAATGTGTTAGGCGTCAATTAAACACTTGCGCAAAGTTCAAATCCAATTTGCCATTTGATTTTGTTCTTATAAACGCATACGAATCATTTTGGTGGACTTAATATATTTGACGTCAATGGCACCGAACGAGTTAACAAGATCCATTTTGTTCTTCTGCGCTTCTAGTTCCTGTTTGTCGACACACCGGAAAAGCACTACAGCGCTCGCATGCTGATTACGACCGAAGGAACTTTGGAGAAGTTGTGTTTACAAAGACGAACAAATGGGCTGATATGATCCAGCCAGGTTGGTGGGCAACCCGTCGAAGCAGGAAGAAACGCCCCGAAGCACAATTCATCGTGATTCCATAGCCCACCTCCGCGTGTTTTCTCCAGACGAGCAACTTTTACCTTGAAAGCTTTTGGCTCTCACAGACGCATAAGCTGCCCACAGGGAACTTGCGTGATTCCCTCCCTGCTCTGCCAGAAGGATGTGTAAGTGAGTGCCGTGGCCGCGAACCACGGGCACCGAAGATCCCTGCAAAATCATTGCAGCGCTTCACATCGAATGCTTTGATATCACACTTCAGTCAGTATATGCGGCGCCCTCAGGGCTTGGACTGCATTTAGCCTCCGAGAGAACAGAGAGTCGCTTGGAACATTGCAATCTCTGCTTCAGGAGAAAGCAACATCATAACAATCAGTCATCTCAATGACATCTC
This sequence comes from Syngnathus leptorhynchus, assembly GCF_054491065.1. Taxonomy (NCBI): domain Eukaryota; kingdom Metazoa; phylum Chordata; class Actinopteri; order Syngnathiformes; family Syngnathidae; genus Syngnathus; species Syngnathus leptorhynchus. The sequence continues at coordinate 529,488 of NC_141205.1, read as the reverse complement.
TGACCAGTGACATTTTGATTGACTTATATGATGGCATGTTTCTTGGAATATCCACTTCCATCTAGTATCTTCATTGAAAAGGACAAGGCTAACTAGAAAAGACATATGAAGTGCATATGTTCTTTTCAGCCTGAAGATGACCCTGAAGATGTTAAGCGCTGTAGAAAAGGCTTGGAGTAGAGCAAAAATTTTCTTAAGGTGAAAGCTTAAGTGGAAAGCTTGCTTTGTGTGCAGAGCATTTGATTTTGGTGACGCTGGTGTGCTTTTCTCCCCCAAGTCGTGAGGTGGCAGCTTTCATATTTTACAAGGCTTGCCGTCTGGATTTTATTGATCTTGAGCGGGTTTAACAGAACGTCAACATTGACTCTAACTTGGACCAGGGAGAATTTACCTATCGTGCTTTGGCAAGACTGACCAAATGTAATTCCATATTTGTCTCTTGAAAAGGGAGCACACAGAGCTGCTGATCAAAAGTATACTTTCCTCCATGTGGATCCACACGGTGATGTTTACCGATTTGCACCACCTATTGGCCGTATTTGCCATTTGTACATGTCGCGCTGTAAAGTTGATGGAAAAGCTTGGCCACAGCATGAACCACTTGTAATTCATACGTAGTGTGATGGTTCTAATTTTGGTGCTGGTTGGTGAAATCTATTTCTCGTCTGGAGCTGCGTGCGGCCTCATCTAATGATGGGGACAGGTTTTCCATTGCGTTCGGAGATTGTATCAAAAAATAGGAAAAGCCGAGCCTCGAGAGAATGCGTTCAAACAATGCGTGCGCTTTAATAAGCTCGTATCCTGGAAGCTTTTGCTCTTTCAGCATCAGGGCTTCTTCATGTTCAAATCAATGTAACTCCATACTATGTCTTGCAGCCTTCTGCACGTTTTCACATTTTGCAGTGAACCGATGCAGGATATATTTGATTGGGAACTAAGTGTGGAAAGTCACCATGGATATTGTTTGACGTTTATGCAACAGATGTGTTATGGAGACCTCATGAGACGTGGTGTAAGATAACAGCGCAGCTGGTGACGTGGGAAACATCACCCTAGATATAGATCATAAACACCTCTATAACCCTCACCCAATGTGGCATGAATGCCATGCGAATCAGTTTAAAATCAGCAAAATGAGGAGAGATGGAAAAGCTGCACAAACATTTGGTGGATGTGATCTGCTCAGACAGTTTCAAATAATACAAATTAAAATATGAAAAAACCCACCTTGTCAGACTACAAAACAATAGATGGATACAATGATATTTGTGATATCCTATGTTTAGAAATAAAAAGCAATGTCTTCTTTTTGTAGGCTGTTTGACTTTTTGTCAAATGGCGCTATTGCGCCCCCAGGCATAATATCAACCCCGTTGGCCATATTTGAATTTTGCAACTGTGAGACAAAGTGATGATGATGGGTGATGATGCCGTGATATCTTTCCCAGTAGTTTGTCGAAGAAATCACAGTTGATGGACGAGCACATCTGCTATGCCACCGATAGTGCTGCTTCAATACATCCCTTTAGGACATTATGCAATGCACTTTCAGGCCTGGCTAACTGTTTGTATATTCATGCAAAGCTGAAAGAAGATTGCATTTTTAGTTGGATGAAAGCTTTTCCAGCCTTTTTAATGGGATCCTAAATTTGTATCAAATTTCAGACTTCCAACAGGATTTTTTTTTCAACTCTTTATTCGAGACCGCCCTACACTGTGAACTTGCGCTTGATCGAAGTGGATCTAGTTGGCAGAGACAGCGGCACCTTTGAAGCCTTTTGTTGTTGAATGTTGGTGATCAAAATGTCAGATCTCACTCAAGTGGGGACGGTCTCGTCTGCTGATGAGCCCCAGGGCCTGACAGGGAAATGAAATTGTCGGACAGGGTGCTCAGGGCCACGCGAGATCGACAGGAGTTTGCGCTCTCTGATCACGCAATCCTCTTTAGAAGCACTTTGACTTTAAAGTAAGGCACTTGATGAAAGCAACTGATCTCACAAGTGGCTCCTCCAAAAGTGTGTCACGGGAGTTTTTGGTTGCAATGCTGTTGACGAAACGGCTGGCTTCTGAAGTGGAGCTACGAGGACGCGAGCTTTAAATAAGAGATTCATTTTTAGACGCCCAAGTCAATACACACAAATGTTGTCAAGTGTGTAAAGGGTTGACGCAATGCTCTTGAAAACAAAAGTGGAGAGCCTGAAATTGCAAACAAAAAACAAATCATATTAATTGTGGCATCAAAAGATAAATCGATATTGATTTTCACATGAAACGGTAAGGCGCTAATAAAGAGGAAAAACATTTTGCAAAGCTTATTTACAAAGTCGACAGATCGTACGGGACTTGGAGGTGGGTGGGGGGGGGGTTGAAAGTGGAAATTAAAATTAAAAATGTTTAACAAGGCCATTAATGGCTGATACGCTCTAACTCATCAATAAACAACTCCAACCGACTTGGCTTCAGATTTTATTCATCATTCTGGTAGATAATTATATTGACTGGTTTATATTCAAGCCTTATGAAATAGACATGGTTGATTTATTTGTTTATTTCTTCTTTTGACCTTAAGGCAGCACTTAACTTCTCCAGTATGTCTGGCCACAAAGTAATTCTAGTATTTGTGATTATTTTCTTGTCTTTGGACTGACTGTAGCTCTGTTCATACTGCGCTGATGAAAACGGAGACAGATGCGATCTGGGTGGCTCGGTAGCAAGAAGAAGGGGGCTGGGTGGGTCCCTGGAACAGATCTCTAGGGCCCCCAAAGATAGAAGGCATGGAACCCTGTGCTGCTAATTTATGTAGACCCAGGTATGGAAAAAAAAAAAAAACAGCTCTCCATTGAACCCAATGGAGTTGCAGTCAGTGCGCTCAGATCTATCATCTGTGAGCGTGTGTGCCTTTGTGTGTTCTTCCAATGAATACAGTACATGTGGCTGGCTGGCTGGCTGGCTGGCTGGCTGGCTGGCTGGCTGGCTGGCTGGCTGGCTGGCTGGCTGGCTGGCTGGCTGGCTGGCTGGCTGGCTGGCTGGCTGGCTGGCTGGCTGGCTGGCTGGCTGGCTGGCTGGCTGGCTGGCTGGCTGGCAGCATATATATATATGTATATATATATATATATATATATATATATATATATATATATATATATATATATATATATATATATATATATATATATATATATATATATATATATATATATATATATGAAAACTTTTTTCATATATTAAATATATGAAATATATAAATATTTTTGCTTTTTTCTTAGCAAAAAGACTAAATCCATGCTCACCTCCCCGGTCACTTAACCTGTTTGGTGTTTTGTTGCAACACCTGAGCTATATATATATATATATATATATATATATATATATATATATATATATATATATATATATATATATATATATATATATATATATATATATATATATATATATATATATATATATATATATATATATATATATATGTATATTTGATTCCATGTTTATACGCTTCAGCCACTTCTGCATACTTCACAATGGCGAACATCTCTGTTGGGAGACTTTTCCACCAAGGGAGATGACATATTTACCAGGATGTAATAATATCCGCTCACCTGGTCATTCTCTGTATTTGCATTGTGTCAACGTGTCTTGTATTCAAGGCAAATGTTCTTCTTTTGTTTGGATATTGTTGGAATATTTCAGATCACAGTGTGTGAATTCAAAGCACAAGTTCACAGGTCTGAGGGCAAAAAATTCCTTCCATATTTTGTAACATGGCAGGGATTGTAGTTGTTATGAAATGATTATTTTGGAAGTATTTAATCATGTGATTTGTTCATTTTGTCTTATTATGAAGCAAATTATCCGGCACGTGGGTGCACAAATTCACAATGTGTTTTGCTCTATTGTTCCCTGACTTGTGCTGATGTGTCAAAATGTTGGTGGGCTCTTCCAGCGGTTTTATTTGCTGCTCTGCGTGCAGCAGCCTGAGCCAGAGCGGGTGGGCCGGCCGCAGCAGAGCGCAATAACTGTGAATAAGGGTAGCAATAACTCCATCGGCTCCCTCATCAAATCAAAGCTGACTGATGCAGAATAATCAGAAATTGAAATCAGAGGGAGAAAAAGAGCTGACCTGACAAAATGGCAAATAATAAAGGAATCAATGAGGCGCAGTTGCCTTTGCACTTCTTGAAGGCAATAAGACAGTTGGCGCTGCAATATAGCTAGCTCCATGTTGTCCAGATGGATGGAAGAAGATAGAGGAGCAAATAAAGGAACTGCTACACAATTCCGAGATCACCGAGCAGCTGTCCCAGCGCTGGGGGGCAACATATAGGAAGAAAAGATGCAACAACTGTGACTTTACTTAACATTTACGTTTGATTTTTTTCGAATCAATCACATTTGTCCTATTAACACGAGCTGGGAAATCTTATGTTTGAATTCAATAACTCTGTTGAGCGTCATCGTCAGGTTTTTGTGGTGGGGTGACAATCAAACGGATGAATTCACCGCGCAGTGTCACAGCTCCGTTTTTGCTTTCATCACCAAATCTTTTTCCATCGTGACCTAATTTCTCCTTAGACGCTTGCACACACATCCCCGCCCTCAAACAAATCTCATAAATACACATCTCATGTACTGTATTGGAATACCGTAAAACAGCGGTTGTCAACCGGTGGTCTGCGACCCTCTAGTGGTCTGTGGCGTTATTGTAGGTGGTCCGCAAAGTTGGAAAGGGATTTGAACATTTTCAAAAATAAAACAGATTTCAAAGAAGTTTTATCAATGACAATTGTAGCCACCAACCACCTCTTCTGCTCTCAAACCAACCACTGCTGAAGTCTACCTTCCAGATCTTGCCATACTCCTGCTCACCCACATTCAAATCATTAACCTCTGGAAATGATATTGATGCTAGTAGTACTGGACACACCCCACTTTTCCCCTTAGGTCTCTAGATTTCCCCAGAATGGCTATTAACCCGTCCCAAAATAATGACACCATTTATTACAACGGTGGAGAAACATGACACTGAAATAATGAGCGCCACTCGAGAGTTTTGGAAATGTGTGCAGTGGTAAGAGTGGCCATTTGATGTTCATGATTCTCATCAATTTTCCCGTCTAGCCAAGAGAGAGTGAGGAAGACACAGCATGAGACAATGATTGCTGTCTGTGTTGAGGTGCTCATTTTGTGGGCCTGGGAAGGAAGGAAGGAAGGAAGGAAGGAAGGAAGGAAGGAAGGAAGGAAGGAAGGAAGGAAGGAAGGAAGGAAGGAAGGAAGGAAGGAAGGAAGGAAGGAAGGAAGGAAGGAAGGAAGGAAGGAAGGAAGGAAGGAAGGAAGGTGTGTAATAACCAGAACATGGCTTGTCTCCCACAAACGCTGGCCTGAATAGCATTAATTAGCCACGACTCGACCTGCCACTCTGAAAGGGAATGATTTCTTCGAACATCCCCATTATCTCGTAGTCATTTCTTGACCATGTGTGAAACATAAATCACTTGTTTGCGTTTGTACTCTCTCAAGTGTTTCCATCATTGACTATTAATCAGAAAAGGCAGTCAAGTTAAAGAGGCCATATTGTGGAAAATGTACTTTTTGATTGCTTGTATACTACAAATACAGCAGTTGGGTCTCTGGAGTGCCTGCCTGCCTGCCTGCCTGCCTGCCTGCCTGCCTGCCTGCCTGCCTGCCTGCCTGCCTGCCTGCCTGCCTGCCTGCCTGCCTGCCTGCCTGCCTGCCTGCCTGCCTGCCTGCCTGCCTGCCTGCCTGCCTGCCTGCCTGCCTGCCTGCCTGCCTGCCTGCCTGCCTGCCTGCCTGCCTGCCTGCCTGCCTGCCTGCCTGCCTGCCTATTGTGCCTGTAGGCACAATACTGAGGGTTGTTTTTTTTTTTTTTTTTTTTTTTTTTTTTTTTTTCTTCCACCCATGATAGCACATCAGACCAGTCCATCAGACCAGTTGTGCCACTTGAGAGTCCAAAACAATGATCATTTGAAGCATGCAGCCTTGAATACCTAAAGGCCAAACAATTCTCTTTCTTTTATTTTCTCAAATTAACAACTTGAGTGAGTCTTTGCTCTTCCTGTAAGACTTGCCTATCGCTGTGTGAATTATTTCCTCATAAGAACGTGAGCTATTTCAGGAGATCCAAAGCCAAGGGTGTGCCTTCTTTCACCATGACTCTTTTGTTCATCAAGTTGCCACCTCGGGCTCAATTATTCACACCGTTTAGCACTTGTCTGTCTTGCCTTCAGTTTCTCTCTCTCTTTCTCTCTCTCTCGCTTCATTTTTCTTATTCCTGGAATTTCTGCTGTTATTCTCAGGTACCATTTTGGTGACAGTAGTTACAATCTATCAATTGTCGCCTATTATTTCAACTTTTGTTTGTGAGAGCAGAGTTCTCTGCAGAAAAACACTGTCAGTTGGCCCCAGCCGTGAATGAAAGGTGCCCAATCAAGCGTTGCTTCCAACGGCCACACCGAGCGCTAAAGATGTTGAACAAGCTCATTAGGTAAATGGGCCGACGACTGATTTCAGTCAATACCTTCTCCTCATTCTGTTAGGCATTCCAGAATTTTTCAATGAGTCAAATATACTGCCACCCTATGATAGCTGCAATGTTCTAAGAAGATGAATGTATCGGACCAGAATAGAGACACAAATATGTAGTATCCCCAGACAAATGATATTTTTGGGCAAGATTGAAACTGTGTATTACTGCAACTCATCCTTGAAATAGAAGCTATTTTGGAAAGAAGACTGCTTAAGGAAGTGAAAGTCTGGAGAATGGTCAAGGATGAGGATTTTTATAATAATCCTTAATCCTCATCTTTTTTCTCACATCTTTTGATGACAATAACACTTTTATTCACTGATTCCTTCCTTTGTCGGCGCTCCCTGCATCAGCGTTTTAATGTGACATTAAATGCGTCTCAGATTAAAAAAAAAAAAAGTATTATTATTTTTTTTTTTTTTTTTTTTTTTTTACCGGTATTGTGGTCCTGCTCAAGCCATTGAAGTGAACGGCCTTTTCTGACCATTTGAAAGGTTACACATTGAAGAGTCGGGGACAAAACAGCCTTGAATTATTTAAGATGAAAAGCTGCACAGAGGAGCCCAGGGCTAACAGACGCCCTAATGAGTGGAGACTATAAACATGGAGCGCTATATCGCTAATAGCTTGACAATTTGAGCCTCGAGCTAGCTCTGACTGAGTCGAGTGTAAGCATTTAAGTGTTCTGCTGCTTTACGGCACATAGCAAATATCCCCACTGAATGTTGTTGCTAATGTTTTATCGTGTGCATTCTTCAAGGTCAGCAAATGTGCAAGAAACTGAGTGCACTAGGTTGAGATTGGAGAATAACCCTGGATTTTTTTATTTTTAGGCTGGACTCTTGGCAGAGGAATTTTGATGGGTCAAGTGTCTTTTTTTGTGCTTTTCTTCTTGGAGCCAATTATTCGATTACTTTCATGCAATGTGCACACACAGCTGCACTTCCTTCATGCCCACTTCCCTCACTCTTGCTTTTTTACTCTTAGATGCGATGGTAGAAATCAGGGGTAAGGAACTCCGGTCCTACGAGCGGTATGACGTTGCAGAGCACCGGATCCCGAATAGACCCATAAAACGGCCGTGTTAAAAATTGGACCGAGCCGGGAAGTTGGGTCAATTTGACTTTATTGTTATGCAAAAAACAGGGTTGCTTTGTCCAACACGCCTGCGTATTTGAGACTATACGGACCCGGGCAAAGTACGGCACAGCGGCCACATACAGTATGAATGGAAATTGAAATTGGGGGGGGTAACTCCTCCAAAGCGGTGATCCCCACTTCTTCAAAAATGCTCATTTTGACCTTAACCCAGATACTGTCTGCGTGTAAACATTCCAGTTTGTCATGTTTTGGCCACCCTTGCCGAAGAAGCTGCAGGCACATGGCTTTCAAACGTGCTTAAGAATAAATGGACTTACAAAATCAATGTTGTTTTAGTACCGAATAGGCCAATTTGTCAAACGTCAGCAATTTGACTGAAGTCGGGTGGGGAAAAAAGGCAGTGATGAGCAGTGCTCAAACAATTATCATTCATATTTGCTTTTGCATTTTTTCACTCTTTTCTTTTTCCTGAACTGACTTTTCAGTCCATTTATCTCGTTATGGTGTGGATCTCTCCAGTGGAGTTGAAAATGAAGTGTTAATCTCTGTTCTCATCAATCTCCCAAGGCAAGAAGTGCTGGATGGAGTCTCTCCTAGCATCACAAAATGATGACTGGCACTTTTACTTGTCTGGAGAAAGACGTGTGGAAGCTAAATTGAATTTTAATGGATTGCTCATCCCCCAAGTGAAAGGTACAATCCATTACGGAATGATTGTGATGTTATTTGTTGCCAGTGTTGATTTATGGTATGTATAGCTAAAGGTTGTACGTTAGGTAGGGAAGGGAGCCGCCGAGCCGCCGAGCCGCCGAGCCGCCGAGCCGCCGAGCCGCCGAGCCGCCGAGCCGCCTCTCGTCTTGATGAGGTTTTTAACCGTTGGCAAGAATGTTCTCGGTTCTTCAACACTTTGTGTTCAAGCTAAAAGAATCAGTTGACCATTCTTTGTCCAAGTTTGTTCGTCTTGGTCTCCTACTCGACTTTGGTTCAACAGCTTGACTCCTTTGGTATGTTGTCAAAGCAGAACTTCTGCTGCTCTTGGATTTCATTTCACCATGTGACTGACTGACAGACTGACTGGTCTTCTGAACCGCACTTTGAATGCACCCGTTTAAATTCCACTGACAAGTATATGATTACACCATTGACGACGGCACAAACATTCTTTTTTTAGAATATAGGCCTTAAATCCTTGAATTGGAGGACAGACGTTGAGGATGGATACTGGTGAGGACAGTGGTGAAGGAAGGCTTAAGGCTCTCTTATCCTGGGCTTGAAGTCATACGGAGCACACATAGGAGGTTGGCCGATCCACTTGAGCCACTGACGTGCTGCTGAGCTCAAACTGGGTTCAATCGACTTATTGATTTTTGTGTGACTTATGTACATGCGATGGATACGGCTGTGGACACATTTCTGCCATCGGTTCCGCGTCAAAACAGTGAATTTAAGGTTCATGTATGTAGGGCTTAGCGAACAATTTCTTTGGAGGTTGCCTTTCGTTTTGGAATCGAGACGATGAAAGTAAAAATCATAAAGCTGTTGACACTCAGTTGCCTCAGGGACAGTGTTGCAGGAAGCAGAAGGACTTCACTTTATCTTTTGAGACAGAGAGGCTACACCGAGATGAAAACTGCTCCAAAAAGTTTTGTGGACTGATCAGAAAAGAAAGAAACAAAGGGATGGAAAAGCTAAAGCTTTGGAAAAGAATCGCCGTTCAAAACGTACTCTTTAAATTCATCGATGAAAGTTAGTGTAGGCGCTAGCATCTCTTGGCTTGTGCACTTTCGAAGCATGGCTTATTGGCTCTTATTTACTGAGGTTCCACATCGGGATTTAATAAGAACCGCGGCAGGCAGTCCATTCTTATCGAACCGGAGCTGCGAGTTTCTTACTCGATTAAAATGATGTGTTCAAACAGGGGATTGCATTCTAAATCTTTTCCCAAAATGTATTTGATTTGCTGCAACCCAACCAGAGAAGCACCGAGGTCAATCATTGACAGTGAAAAGGAAGATTGGAAGAGCCTAACTGACAGGGAGGATGGATGGATGGATGGATGGATGGATGGATGGATGGACGGACGGACGGACGGACGGACGGACGGACGGACGGACGGACGGACGGACGGACGGATGGACGGACGGAGTGGGATGGATGGATGGATGGATGGATGGATGGATGGATGGATGGATGGATGGATGGTTGGATGGATGGATGGATGGATGGATGGATGGATGGATGGATGGATGGATGGATGGATGGATGGATGGATGGATGGATGGATGGATGGATGGATGGATGGATGGATGGTAATGAGGAAGTTGCCCCTTAACATACGTAGCAGCCACAAATCATCATCACTTTATGAAGACGTCTGCTTGGTAGAGTGAAGCCAGACTTTGAGAGATGTCTAATTGAGCCATTAGGCCGTTTCATGGCCTGGCCAAATGTGTGTGACAACATTTGAGGATGCTGGCTTCACAGCTTTATAATGGTTTCAAATACAACTCCTGACCTAAATGCTGCATCGACTTTACTCACCATAGACTAATGGCACCTATTCCGGGATCTACTGGCAATTATGACCAGCGAGGAACGATATTGCATTTGTTTGCTTCATTCAACATTGGACCTGCTGTTGAAGGTGAACATTTGAAAGATATTCATATTCCTCTTGTCCTTCACAATCATGTCATGCAGAGAAATGATGTAGCTGGGTGGTCAGCGAGGTGTGGCACAAATTGCATGATCTGTTTTCTTGTCTTTTTACCTTGTTTGGATGGGTGTGTGATTAGCTGTGGGTGGCAGGTGTGTTGTGTGCGTGCGTGCGTGCGTGCGTGCGTGCGTGCGTGCGTGCGTGCGTGCGTGCGAGCGAGCGAGCGAGGAAGAAGGACTTTGTTTTTCAATGTCTTCACGCTCAGTTGGACAGTCAGATGGGATTACTGGTTGGCGCTTTGTCGAGTGACGGGGTCACTGGGACAAAGGACGTGGTGTGAAATCACTTTTCCATAGCCAAGAGACGCAGCTAAGGGGACTGACCGAGTTGACTTACAGAGCTGTTGAGATCTTTTACGAAAACATTTTCCCCATCATTTCCAGACATTATGCGTCAATATAGCAAGTTCAGATCAATTCAGTTCTCACAACATTACACAGCTTACCACAAGCTGAGTTACAATTTGCTCACGTCAGAGTTCATTCAAAGTCGCAAACGTTCGTCAGACGTTCGCCAACGCTTTTTGGTGATTTTTCTTTTCGTGGGGAAATTTTGAACACATTTCAAAATTCCTTTGAAAAGGCAATTGCTGGCCACTCGACCCATATTTATTCGATTCAGTCACATGTTAATTTTGGATGTGTGCTCTCGTGTCAAATTCTATATTTTCTCATGGTTGAAGCTACCATGCCCCTACCATGCTTTATCATATAAGATATATATATATATATATATATATATATATATATATATATATATATATATATATATATATATATATATATATATATATATATATATATATATATACTTTTTTTGCCTGCTCCTCTCCCAGGTGTTAATTGGCTGTGCTGAGCCTGAGTGACAACTGACATCTTCAAGATAATGAGGCAACCATTTTAACGCTTCCCAACAACTAGAATCACACTGTGCTAGAAGATCACAAATCATCAGCAGGATCATTTCACATGATTTTTTTGGAATGTTAATCAGCACGGTAAAATGCTTCAGGAGTCCCAGTCTGCTTGATTGCTGACCTAAATAAATGGGGCAAATACGTAAGCCTTGAGATGCACTTGCAGTTGGAGGAATAACACATTCACACAAAAGGAAAGGAGGTGTGATCTTGAGGCATCTGCACGAGTCAACGCGTCCAAATACTCCTCATCCTTGCTGGCAACGACTGGATGTTCAGTGTTCGAGAAAAGACATTCATGTTTGGCGGAGTTTCTGTGGTGTGAATAGACAAGGTTTGCCATTGCCATTGGTCCTATTGAGAGTAGCGCTCTCGCCGTTCGTTAAGGCAATAGCTAATGACTCGTTGTTTCTCAGAGCTTTGAGCAGCTGCTGTCCCAGGTAATACTAGCCTTATTGGAGAGCTAAAACCATCTCAATCAATACACACCCCGGGCAGGGCAAGGACGGAGATTGGGGAAAGAGAAAGGAGAACAGGATGCTCGCTAATTTGATCAAGTCCACATTACCCGTAATCATAGACAAATTCATTTAGGAGCCCGCTATTGCTTTCAATAAGGGATTGGAGCAAGTAGGGTTCATGTGCTCCAGTCCGCACACAAAAGAAATTCACGGCATCATTTTCAGCTGACGTTTCCAATTTGTAGCCAGCTGCTTCCGAGCAATGGGATGCTCGATGATCTTTTGGCCACCGTCAGCGCAATGTAGTGTCACAAATTCAAAGTAGCAAAGCAAATAGGAGACAGATCAAGGCCATTTCAACAAACTGTGCTTTTTGGGATGATACCTACATACTATGTTGATGGGAATTTCCACCCCCAAAAGGATATGGAAACCAGTGTCAAATGAAGATGGGCTCCTTGACATTTGAGCCCTGGCTTTCCCAGCAACTCTATCTTTTTCAAAAATTCTCCTAAGAGTAACTGGACTGCTCTTCTGGCCTCAAGCTTTTGTGCTGAAAACGTACCCATGCCTCTTCAGATGGTAATACAACTTGAATCGTCTGGAATGCACTCGAGAAGGAGGTCGGCGGCGCATCGTCGGAAACTTTATCGGTACAGTGTCGCCCGCCAAACAGTAGGGACGACACAGCTGTCTTGTGATAAGAATATTTTTCAACCGCACAACAGAAAGGCAGATGCTGTTGTTCCCTTTTCGCCAGCTGGAACACTTTAAGGCACTTGCTGTTTATTCATGAAGCAACGTCTCGTTTGAAATCAGACAACTATGCTTCTTCTCACTGCTTTCTCGAGATGACTGTGTATCCCCCGCTCTAATGAGAATTGCTTTTTTGTTGTTGTTTTCCCAGGTATATATGGACCAGATGAGGGCTGGGCATCAGCCTATCCAGAATGTAAGGAGAAAAACCAGTCACCAATCAACATCGTGGACCAAGATGCTAAAATGTCCACTGAGTTTCAGGAAATGACATTGGAGGGTTTCGATAGCGAATCTTCAAATAAGACGTCCATGAAGAACACTGGCAAAACAGGTAGAGAGCACCAAGTCTAATAGTTTGCATTGTAAAAAGAAATACATCAAGAATCATACACAAACATTCACTTGTGGTGCTGTAGAACGTTGAAAGCACAGTCAAAATTGGAGCAGCGAAAGAAAAATGGCATGTAGGTGCCCCCGCCCAAACCGCCCCCCTTTCTTCATAATGCATGGCTAACAAGACAAATGTCCCTGTCTTTTTGCCATGAATAATGCATGCATACCTTGCAGTTTGTAAACGACAGATGAGCGCTTTATCTGCTGAGGGATCACCTCCGCTGAGCACTGTGATGGAAATGGGGGGGGGATACACCCTTCAGCATAGCAAAGGGAAATTCTGGTCAACCTAAATTGGCTTAAGTGTTACATCCGCAAATGGGGGAAATGACAAACACATGTAAAAATGGACGGACGGACGGACAGAGGTGTGTGTGTGAAAGCTGAACTATCGCTGATGAGAATGAATCGATGAAACGTGTTGATTTTCACTTTTTGTTTTTCCTCCAGTGGCCATCATGCTGAAAGATGATTATTTTGTGAGGGGAGCAGGCCTTCCGGGGAGATTTAAAGCGGAGAAAGTGGAGTTCCACTGGGGGCCCAGCAACGGATCAGAAGGCTCCGAGCATAGCATCAAGGGCCGACGTTACCCGGTGGAGGTAAACAACTTTATCTGGCTTTCACATGCGCCGACTAAGTTTCAAGCGAATGTCCAGGGCTTACAAGATGAAGCATTTTCATTTGGAAGACTTTCCCTTCATTCGCCTCCAAGTCTGCCTTGGTGTCTTTCCCATAAACGGTACACAATACAGACTGGCAAACTAGTGATAAGGAAGCAGTTGTTGAATACAATAGAGCATGGTAAAAGAGATATGACGTAGATGGCCTGATGCAAAGTGGACTCTGTGAATCATCATTAAAGCTTATGATTCCAAACACTCTGGTATTTTGAGAGGAAATGCTTTGCTAAATTGCTCCTCTCCTCTCCTGTGCTGTCATAAAATAAGGACAGCGGTGAAACAGATTTGGCCTAATTAGATGGTGTGGGTGTTCCATTTGTTGAGGTATCAAACAAGAAGAATTTGATTTCAAGACAAGTCGCCCGAGTGTTTCTCCCTGACAAGAAACATTTCAAAGCCTTTTGTGAATACGTATCTTGATGGCTTTTTACAACTTTTTGCATGTTTGGGCTACTTCCCGTAGCCTTCCTCTCAGAAGCAACATTTGTAAGCCTTGGCCGCTTCGTGAGATACGGCCTTTCCCATTTGTGCCGTAATTGATGTTTTTGCTCCCACGAGGCATTGAATTTTATACTGGATAACAAAACACAATATATTACTGTGTCCAAGGCTTTACAGAAGTCTTACAGAGTCAATTTCCTTTGGCGTTCTCTGACAGGGAGCCAAAAATTGTATATTTACTTTGAGTTGAGTTGAATTGGTATCCAAACAACAACAACAACAATATTCTCCGTTTCCTCTCAATGCATCTTGCCAACCCTCATTTTGATCTCCATCCATCCATCCACTTGAAAACATTTCCCATCTGATCAAAGAGAGGATCAGATGATGGAAAGAGATGACTTGCACGTGTGTGGCTTGAGAAGTTCCTTGGCAAGCTTTTCCCCACATGCCAAGATAAGAGCAGCCCCGTAAATTAACACACACTAGGAGGCCCGTCAGCATGTGTGTGCGAGTACCTCAAACACTCTCAGATAAAGCTTGATAAATGGGATTTTATTTCCCATCAACCTTTGCTGTGTGGGAAATGGAAAGCGCATCCCTGGCCCTAAATCATCAGATGAATAATGATAACGACGCTTGTCTCCAAGTGCCTGTGGTGTGAATTGGTTTTATTTGAAAAGCATGTTTAGCCCGGTTGCTACTGATGCTGACTCTGGTCTTTGTACCTTGTTTAATCCCAAGGGCAGGCGGTCAAAGCCTCATTTTCACATTTTGTTGAAACACTGAACAAGCAAATGAATGGAGAAGTCCTTATCCTGGAATTAAACTCTGTTACTTTCCCTTTTGACATCAACCATAACTGCCATGATCCACTTCCATATTTCTTGCCTGGTCTCAATGACACCATTTTTTTTTTTTTTTTTCAAAGCCCGATGTTGCCTTGAGGGGGAAATGTATGCCAGCCCCTTTTCTGAGTACACAAATAAAATTTTTAATAATACGTCGACTCGGGCATTTGTCTTCCTTTTTCGGCCCTGGTCATTTTGATGAAAAAGTAAGACTTGTGAAATTGAAAATGCCACAGTTTACTCCGCAGGTCATTTCTCACGTCACGCATTTCACTTGCGTTTGTAAGACCGATTGTGTGTGTTGTGAACATTAGCTTCTAAGCCACTTTGTACAACTCTGTCCACACATCTTCAATGTGTTGCAGTGAGCTAGATGAAAGCAGCACTACAATGTCTGACCTTCTACCTTTATGCAGGAAATCTGAAACTGTGCACTTGTAAGACTTGCTACCTTGTTGATGCCCTCACTCTTTGCTCTTAGCTTGCGCCGTATGCTGCATTTTGTTGTCCGTTTGTACACAAAGCTTTCCTTCAGAAGTGTCCGTCCCTCGGGGGCTTCCGTGCCGTCTCAGCGGGGTCACGACAGCGTGGCACGGTCGGCCGACTCCTTTACATTTTCATCCTGAAGCAACGCAAATGTCCCGGGAGACACTTGCATGTCCGAGCTACTCTGTCAAGACCCCTGTTTTGTTTTTTTAACGATTGTTTGATACCAAAAGAGACTTCTGTGACATTTTCTGTGGGCATAAATCCACCACAGATATGTTCAAAAGCTCATTGACTGCCAGCCCAGTCCAGTTTAAATCGTAGGCGTCATTAGTTTCAATTGGTCAGTTCTTTGCCGTAAACTGGAGCGCCAAATCATTGCAGTTTAGCACTGTTTTCACTCTCTTTGTGCTTGTCCCATTGCTCTTTGTTACAGCTGCAGCTCTTGTAAAATGCGTCTCAATGGATTGAAGTGTTCTACTCAATTTCATCAAAACAGCTTTGCATCAGCAGTCATCTGAAGGTTGTCTCTACGTGTCCTTGAGCAAAAGTGTGGCGCACTGATTTTCTGCAATGAGATAGTTGGCAACTTGCACGAGAGCCTTTGCCATCTGTAGTTGTGTGCATTTGTGTATACTCTAGGTGAAAGACAGGAACGCTTCATACTGTTGAGTGCTTTTAGTGCACAATACCCCCAAATACAGATGCAACCCGTTTAGCATAGTGCCCGGATGTCTTTACTTAATGATATATCCTGAAAAATGCAGTCGGAACTGAAATAAAGGTGTGTGTGTGTGTGTGTGTGTGTGTGTGTGTGTGTGTGTGTGTGTGTATTGTTTTGTTTTTTTCCCCGTGTGTATGCAAAGCTTTCATTGTCATCACAGTTTGAATTTTTGGATTTATGTTTTCAGTCCTGCTTTCAGGACACGTTAACTTTGAGAGGGAACAAACATATCGGTGTTAGCTGCGTACGTTTTTCCAAAACTCTGATCATCTATTCTCACTGTTCTGCCATGCCATGCCTCAAAAGCCAACCACACTTCTCCATTTAATAGGTCTGCTAGTTTCTAATCCGAAAATAGAATCTTGTTTTTGTTAGGCATTTCCTCACTTTCACATGTATTTATACATAAGTCATTACTTCCTTACAAAAAGCTTTACTCTGCCTCCAGCTGTAGAAAAGATTGGAATTCAGCAGGTCTCCGCGTTGCACTGCGGAAATGCAAATAGCAGAGGGGTAAAAGGTCATGCATAATGTTCTGCTTTCAGTAACAACTCTGAGCTATGCGAATTGCACTCGCTTCTCATAACCGTTCCAGATGTGCACAAAATACAAGTTGCAGACTCGATTGTAAACTTTGTCGTCACACAAAGTGCCATCGTGCATAAATGGCCTTCTGTTAAGGGTTTGTGCGAATCCAATGCGGATGGAGCATGTTTGTAAGGCCAAACGGAAGCCGTGCTGACAGGCGAGAGAAAAGTCATGACATGAAGATGACAAACATTAGGATGATTGAGGAGCAGCTTCAACAGAAACTAAGGAAATTGGTCAAGCAGGGGCATGAGCAACAACCAGCAGCGACAAAGAAAGTGGGAACAATGCCACATTGCTGAGTACTGGTTTCACTCTCTGGGGAAGAAAATAAAACAAAAACACTTCGCTCTTCTGCCATGCATTATTGTGTGTGCTTTTGATGCTGACTGGTTGTCATAATAACAATTGTCAATTTGTGGAAAACATTGTTACAAAACCAAAATAGAAATACATTGCCATCACTGCTATCATCAGTGGTATTTTCGGGATGCGGAGAGAAAATTCAGGAATCCCTAAAAGCCTCATTTGGCACGCAAACATTGACAGCTATCATTTTCCCAAATACTCTTTTGAAACTAACATATATATTGTTGTGCCCTCTATGACAGATGCAAATCTACATGTACAACTCCGATGACTTTGACAGCCTCGGTGCAGCACTTAGGGAGAAGAGAATCATCGCAGCCATGGCAGTTTTCCTTCAGGTTGGAATTCTTTTTTTTTTTTTTAATCGTTATTATTCCACACGGTCAATCGTTTGAGTGTGAAAACAACTAATAAGTCATCAAAGTCATCACACACAGGCAAGGAAGGAAGGAAGGAAGGAAGGAAGGAAGGAAGGAAGGAAGGAAGGAAGGAAAGAAGGAAGGAAGGAAGGAAGGAAGGAAGGAAGGAAGGAAGGAAGGAAGGAAGGAAGGAAGGAAGGAAGGAAGGAAGGAAGGAAGGAAGGAAGGAAGGAAGGAAGGAAGGAAGGAAGGAAGGAAGGAAGGAAGGAAGGAAGGAAGGAAGGAAGGAAGGAAAAACGTCAGAGAGAATAATACATCAGGAGCAGAGAAACAGAACTGTCCAAGGTGCTGATGGTGTGCGCACATGACAAGAAAGAAAGAAAGAAAGAAAGAAAGAAAGAAAGAAAGAAAGAAAGAAAGAAAGAAAGAAAGAAAGAAAGAAAGAAAGAAAGAAAGAAAGAAAGAAAAGATGTCTGCGTCCAGTCTATGTATGCATTATTCATGGTTTTGATGATATTGTAAAAGGATTTGTTGTGTTAATACAGGTCATAGAAATGATTTCATTGGAAACACCTACACAAAAGGAGATTCTGCCCTCATTTTAGCTGCTGCACATGTCACGTTTATGCAATGGAAGGCCACTCTAGGACCTTTCCTACATATGTTGCTTTTACCGAGTCTCAGACTCCATGACAACGGTGGCTCTCCAAGCCGAGAGAGGAAAAACGCTCTGTGGATCTGGTTACTATGGCTTCTTCACTCAGTGGGAGCTCGCTGATTGCTCTTTTTCCTCGTCATTGGTTCATAATTCATCCTAATTATTCTGCACTTCACATGCTGCATCTTGATTGTGCCTGTGACTGTTGATCATTTCATTTTTCCCCTTTTCCAAGATGTTGTCAGGTTGCGCAAGAACGTACATAAATGCAAAAAGCACCTTTTTGTGTCGTGTTTTTGATAAGATGCTTGGGGAAACCGAATCCATCATTGCAAATATTTTCTTCGTGGGAGACAAATGTCGATCATTCCGGTCGTCTTCCACATCAATGAATCAATTTGCAAAATCTTTGCGAGATGAGAACTGCTGTTTCCATGTGTTGCATTTCAGGCTGGAGGCAAAGACAACCCAGCTGTTGAGCCCATCATTCATGGCTTAAAGGGTGTGGTCCATCATGGTGAGTGACAGCGCCAGTTGAGAGTTGAAATAAACCTATCCAATGTCTTTAATGGCTAAATGCATTCCAACTCTCAAGTCGTGAACAGCAGATGCCACTGCAGCTCGCTACCAATCTGCTGTTCACAATAGGACCAGAAAAATGATCATTTAAAATCATTCATTAGAATGTAAGGTCAAGTCATATATGCAATGACTGTGGATGGAAATACATCCGCAAAAGGACTGCCTGTTATTGTTGTTGTTTTAATGATTGGTAGGTTTGCAACGCTCGATGGTGATAGTTGAGCAAAATAGTGAAGCGCTGATTCCAACGTGTCGTACTCACTTTTGTTTGCTAGAAAAAGAAACTTTCTTGGAGCCCTTTGTCCTAAAAGATCTGCTGCCGTCGTCATTGGGCAGCTATTACCGCTACACGGGCTCCCTGACCACTCCTCCCTGCAGCAAAATTGTGGAATGGATCATCTTCAGCAGACCCATCTATGTCTCGTACAAACAGGTGAGGAACACATTTTTGAGACTGCTTGTGATTTAGGGCTATACAAATAAACTTGACAGAGGTCGAAAGTGGCCAAGGGCTTTTGACTGTCTGCACCAGTGGCGAAAGCACGAGTGTGGCAGGGTTTTGTTTTTTTCTTTCTTGAATTTATTTGCATGGACAGCTGCACGTAGGTTCTAAAATCAGATGGCTCCCAATGCCAGCTGTGGCTAGAATAGCGCATCTTGTTTTCTCCATATTCCCCATAAAGGATTTGGAAAACGGGGTTCGTATCCAGCAAGTGTGGAAGAAAAAAGTCAACATGTTCATGCTTCCTGACCGGCGTTAATGAAGGTTTCCCCGTCCATCCGTCCGTCCCTTTGATTGCTTTTGTCGCCCGTTCTTTTGGATGAGTGGAAGTAGGTAGTGGCTCTGGGCCTGCTTTTGCAGTGGATCAATGCTAAAGCCGTTTCCATCCTTTCCATGCGTGTGCTCTTTCTCGCTAGCTATTCAAACAGACCTTTGGCATTTTTCCCAATGTGAGATTGAGACACATTTGGACAGGTATTTGTGTTACGATACCATGATGATTGCTTCCAAATAGAGAGTGAAAAGTATTTTGTGGCGTTGAAATGGGGAGTCTACTCCAAGTCTATTGAAATGATGGGATTCCTCTCTCTCTCCTGCCAGTTGGAGGCTTTTTACTCCATTTTCACCACGGAGCAACAGGACCACGTTAAGTCGGTGGAATATCTTCGCAGCAACTTCAGACCCATTCAGAGCCTGGACAATCGGCACGTTTTCAAGTCGGCTGTCAAAGACGCCTGGTTGCCTGAGCTTTCTCACGGCGGTAGTGGGCCTTATGGCACGGAATCTTCCAGAGGTAGGTGCAACTTTTGTCTTGTCAAACTCATGATTGTCTCATAGTCATAGGGTTAGTCTTATTCAAGTTCCTTGTTTGTTTTTTTCTTGCTAAATTGCTGACAGCTCCTAATGTTCATAAATGAAAGCTATTTCGTGTGACCGAGTGACTTGCGGCCGTACGTATTGTACAGTATACGCTCTCTTGCTGGGTAACTCCCCGAGCATAAGGTGGTGGTGTGCAGGCAGGCGCACGGGTCCCCTTCTTGTTCCTGCCTCATTAGCGCTGAAACAACAGCACATTATATGCAGTGGATGTGTGGGAGTGCAAACGTGTGAGTGAGTGTTACTCTCAACGTTTGTGTGTCTCGAGCATCTATATGCGAGATGTACACTTTGCATATTCCCTCCCAAAAGACCTTTCTTCCGCCATTTGCTCCGTGCCCTTGACTACTGCAGTGGGACGCATAGGATTGGATTCACTTTGACAATCTAACAAGGAGAAGGAAGCTCTTTTGAAAGCGGAAGAGGAGGAGGAGGAGGAGGAGGAGGAGGAGGAGGAGGAGGAGGAGGGGCGGAGCTCACTTATTAACAAACATGCAGTCGAGCAGAAGGCTTCATTTTCCTTGCGGATTTCATTCCGGATTGACCAAACTTTCTTTATCCCCGTGGGTGGGGTGGGCCAATTCAAGTAGCTGACCACTTTTGTGGTGACTCTATTCTATCTATAGTCTATTACAAGCGTGTGTGTTTGTATCTGACTTGCCAATTATCAACTGAGTGCTTTTTGGCTTCGTTAGGTTTTTTTACTTTAGCCAGACTACAATTGATTTGCCTCCAGGATCCGTAACTGGCCGACACGGAAGAAGCGCACTGGCTCTACACTGTATCGTATTTGTATTTGAAGGCAGCCCTCAAAAATATGCCCCTCCTGATTGCCAAAGTATCTCTGCAGAAAATTGGTGTCTAAAGCGCCTCGTATCTTTGTGCTGGACTCAAGGAAATTGTTATTGATTTGTTTTCCATGATGTGGGTCAGACAGCAGACAAAAAGCATCATCCATAATGCCTCGTTTGTTCATTTCACAGATGTGATAGGGCAAGGAGTAAATTGTCATATGGATGATTGGACTGTATTCTAGCGCTCAGTGGTGACTAGTTCTGTGTGGGCGAGGTGGCGTGCTTATCTCTGATGAAAGCCGTAAGAGGATCTATTCATCAACCTGCCAGAGCGGCCGCAGCTTCCAAACCGTTGTAGTTGTATATGGGTCATTGCTCTTTTTAAGCACCCCGTAGTCAACTTGGAAGTACCAATACTTTTTGAAGTATTTGTACTTTACATTTGTAAACAGATCGGTACTTTAAACAGGCATTTAAACTTTAGTTTTTTTTAAGATCAGAAGAATTGGAATCAAATACGAGCTGACATGCAGCTGTTGTGATTTTTGCGTAGCCTGGCGATTGTCCAACTTCCAACATATACTTCAGGGCAGATATTTATTCTTCGAGGCTTGTCCTGCATATATTTTCTTATCTTTAAGAGAGCTCTAGTCATTTTTCATGCAGCCACACACATTTAATAAGCGGACCATAATAGTTGACGTAAGTAAGTAAGTAGTATGTTGGGGCCATTGTCACAAGGCCCTGTATGCGTGTCAGGACGCTAGATGATATCATCCAAGCTATTTTTCCGGCATTGTTCTGCTTGAGCTCTCAATGACGTCTCTGCAAGCCCGTGTGTCTATTGGACTGTGTAAAGTGTGTGTGTGACTAATGGCTTTAGTAATGCAAAGCCACTTGGTGCTCCAACTGCATGTTATGAATAGAAAATCACTGCGGTTCTTTTTGAGCAAGCTAATCAATTTGGTTCCACTTGGCACGTGAGCCTTTTTCTCCATCAAACCGTGTTCATTCATCACTGAATAGTAGCTGTGCTCATTTGTATGACTTGATGCAGGACTAATCAATCGCCTTCATTTCCTCAAAGTCAGTCGTAATTGATGCTTAACACATTCTCAACACAACCTTTTTACGTGTTTGACACCACTACCACATATGATTGATTGATTGATTGATTGATTGATTGATTGATTGATTGATTGATTGATTGATTGATTGATTGATGGACGGATTTATTGATTGGTTGATTGATTGATTGATTGATTGATTGATCGGTTGATTGATTGATTGATTGATTGATTGATTGATTGATTGATTGATTGATTGATTGATTTTATTTTGGGATGTTTTTTCCTCACAGTCATTTCCACTTTCTAAGAGCAGCTTAAGAGTACCTTGGTTTGCATCGGTGGTTATCTGGTCTGGCAAAGTGCCTCGTTTTCTGATGTGAGACTGAGAGGGGGGGAAGAAAAGTCAAAGGTGACAGCGAGCGTGTCATTCGGGGCTTCACAGCGACCGGCATGGCCGCTTCTCACCTGCATCTCGTGAGACGTGATGGTGCCAAGAGGGAGGGGGTTGGTTTGGCAGCCTAGGAAGCGGGGCATGGCTCTGGTGTGGAAGCTCGAGTACACCTTGGTTTTTTTTTTTTTCCTTTCTAGTGTGCAGCAGCGCCCCAGTAAACATGAAGGTGCAACACGTGAACGTAAGCGCCTTGGTGGTTGGATGGGCACGTCCGGAGGTCATCTACCATCCACCTATCCTCCACTTTCTGGTATCCTACAGCTGGACAGCTCACGATGACAGCTATGAAGAGACACACCTCACAGATGCCAAACACAAACTGGTAAAACTGTGTGGATTAAGATAGTACGTGCACATGTTAGTATTCTGATTCTCAAATTGGCTTCCATTTTTCTTCACGCAATACATTTGCTGGACTGCAATATTTTGTTCCAAGCATTCATTCTTACCTCATTCACTGCCATTGACGCATCTAGACGTCAAAGTTGGAAATAATCTGGGCTGCCAGTGAAATACTTTGACATCTATATGCGTCAATGAATGAGTTAAGAATGAATGTCGGTCAAAACGTTGCTTCATAATCATTGCAAGACATCAAGTGATACAAATATGAGAGAGACAGTTGCCGCTAAACAACCAAACAGCTACATGCATGAGGTGAATGAGTCAAACACTAAACAGCATGCACCTCAAGGTCCATGAAATATGTTCCCATCAGAGAAGACTGGACGACGCTTCATTCCCTAACATTGTAGTCTGCTGGTCAACTGGCAGAATACTAATGCTAAGCTGGAGGCCATACAATGTGCAAAAAGCATGATCTTGGGCCATGACCTTGGGCCAGTGGCTCCATGAGAAAAGTGTGAAAGGGAGGGCAGGGCTGGGCTGGGCAAAGAAAAAAAAGAGAGAGCAGAGTGCCCCCTTGCTTCAGAAAGAGAGATCGACCGTGATGAACCACTGGCTAATGCTCTCATTACTCTTTCTGAAAGCTGCTCATTCCCTCCCACTGTCATTTCTTTCGAGTTTTCTGGGACTGCCTCGTGATAGTCAGGAAGAAGTGAAATTACATTCAACAGAGCTGTCATTAGTCACAAGGTGGAAGACCAATACTGATTGAGCATGCTGACATGTTTGTCATGGGAGAAAAGATCACTGTCATTATTGGATTGCATCGTGGTCGTCATTTGGTATTTACAACTTCACTGCTAAACCTTTGTCCATTTATCCGTATTATCTTTAAAAGCGTTGTCTTTTCAGGATGAAACGTACATTTTGAAAGAAATCAAGATGATGATGATGGCATGGTATTTTTTCATGGGAAAGAAATTGAATGAAACCCACAATCCATGATTTGAATATGGCGGCAGAGCAAAGCCTTTGGACTTTTTTCTTCTTAGAGTATGTTTTGAAAAAGTCAAACTTGACTTTCTCGATCGCAGTGTGGATAAAAAGAAAAAAAACTTTAAGAAACAAACTCAAAAGTCATTCAGTCGACCACCACACAAAAAGAACATGTCAAGTTTATTGATGGACTTGAGCTTATCATTTGTCCTTTTTTTTTGCCCTACTTCAGTTTACGGTTTGCTCGTCCGCTTTCCTTTTTTTGCCGCACAAACGTTTGAGGTAATGATCTGGATCAATAATAGTGCCATGATGAATGAAGTGTAAATGAGATGGACACCAAGTCAAAAAGCTATTTAAGCACATTCATCATCAAAAAGAAAATAGGAGCTCATTTCCACAAGGGCAGAACATACATCACTTTGACAGCGGAAAATAAGCAAATTGCGCTGCCGAGGGGATACGGATTTCTTCCCTTTTGGCGGAAATGAGGGCAAGAGTGTTGAATTTGGGAACTATATTTCATATTTGATTTCTCGCAACCAATCAATCCGTTGAGAAACGTCAATTTGTCTTTGTGCCATGTAGGAGGCGGTCATCTCCCACGTCTCAGCGGATGTTCTATACCTTTTTCGGGTTCAAGCTGTCTGCGCCAATGACATGCGCAGTGATTTCAGCCAGAGCATGCTCTTCAGAGGTATCAACTGAAATTGGAATGAAATGATGACTTTGGAGTGACCACGGCGCCTTTCCTTTTGCCCTTTCAGCAAACACCACAAGGATCTTTGAGGGGACGCGAATCGTCAAAACCGGAATGGTAAGGAACGCAGGCGTGCACAAAACATCTCGGTACTGAACGCTTTTATTGCGTTTGTCAGCCGACAGTTTCACCTGCCTCTTCAGCCGACATGGCCCCCATCTCCTCCGGTTCATCCACCTGGACCTCCTCGGGCATTCCCTTCTCCTTCGTCTCCATGGCGACAGGCATCGGCCCTTCTTCCAGCGCGAGTCAGGCCACGGTAGCGTCTGTGGTGACCAGCGCTTTACTGGCCGGTCTGGGCTTCAGTGGAGGAGTCATCTCCTCCTTCCCTAGCTCGCTTTGGCCGAGCAGATCTCACAACGCTGGTGTCGCAAAATCCTCGGCGAGGGAGGATGGCCAGACCAGACCAGGGAGCCAAGGCGATAAGGATGGAGGCGAGAAAAGAGAAACGGAAAAAGAGGAAGAGGACAAAAGTGAGAAAAAACAAAAGAAGCGGCCGGCAGAGGTAGTCCAGGAGGGCCAAATGTACGACAGCGTGGCCGGGGATGATCCGGCCTGTGAGGAAGCGGACGCCACCGCAAAGGAGAGAGAAGACATGGCACCACATCCAACTTCTTGGTCCCCTGTTGTGGTCTACAACCTTGGACCTCCATTTGTCCACAACCACAGCAGCGTAAGCACGTTCCTGGTACCCGAGGGCTGCCGGTTGATTCTTAAGCTGCGAGCAGCGGAGGCCGCAAAACATCACTGCGTCTCCATCGGCTCGGGTGAGTGGTGACAAAAATGGGCTCCTTTGAATTGACTTAAGTCTCGTTCATCAGTTGCACTGGGGTGTACGGACCTCAGTACTACTTATTTTTATCCGTATTTTATAAGGGGCATTTTCATGGAGTTGAAACACCCAACTCTTTCCAATATTGGTGTTTTAAAAGGCTTATTGAGTACACTTAAACGTAGTCGATATGTCCTCCTCTCTATTTTCAATCCTGTTCACCAAGCAAACTTGGCTTTTTTTTTTTTTTTACTTCCCATGTTTCTTCTCTACACCCTCCTCGTCTTTTTTTTACTTTCCAAATCTTTTTTTCACCCTCTCTCTCTTTCTCTCTCTCTCTCAAGCTCCACCACCCCCTCAAGTTCTTTGTATCCGCCGCCTCCCTTCTTGCTCAGATCTTGGTGTTGGCCTACTTTCCCACATGGGGAGAGAAGTCGAAGCTGGAAGGCTGGATTCATTTGTAGGAGCGGGGAAAAGGCCTTGCTCCATTTCTAGCTCCGTTTCCCCGCATGCGTTTGTGTTGGATGAATAAATGACACTAAGATCATCTCAGTGCGTAAAGCGTTTCACATACGAACGTCCTAATTTCTGTTACGGTAAGGGCACACGGGCAACTTGGGGCTTTTATCCATCCATGTATAAGTGAGGCAGCTACGGCATGGTGTACCGTACGGGCCCGAGGGCTACGCAGTACAGTACTACCAAGTGGCTTAGCGAGATCTGTTGAGTCTAAAGCCAGGATTTGAAGCTGGCTCTTTTTGAACCTGACTTTGACATGGTACACAAAACTCCTAACCTGGACGGGTGCAGGTTATGTTCTCAAGTTCACATTAACTCGCCGCTTTTCCCTGTTCGACACTTCAACGTTGAAATGGCATCAGTGTTTGTGGACACCTGGGTGCCAGGATATTTGGAGGATTGTACAGATATCAATCTAGATATACATCCATCCATATTAGTGCTGTCAGATGATGATGGTTTGACAGACACCATTTTCTTTGTTCCTCACTAGCCAACTGGAGCCACCAAGTGAGCAAGAGATCACGGCCGGATCATGTGAACTGGATGGCAACTTTGCTTGTGGTCTCGGCTTTATCCTTCTTCTGTCTCTCTCTGATGCTTGCTGCACTCATGGTGTACTGGAGGTGGGTACCTTTAAGGTTGCTTTTTGTGTGCTGAAACTTTCCTTGTTTGCCGAGTGTTATGAACAGTTGTACGTATATTCATTCAGAATGTTCACACTACTGTATAAAATGCACTTCAATATTTGACTGAGCAAATTGAGTTGGGGCAGCGCTTAAGTCTCGTTCGTGTACACCTTTTGAAAATGTTTGTTGATTTCTACAGTTCTTGGCAAGCTCTCATCAAAAGATTCATGCTAACGTCGTGGGTTAAAATAGCAAAATTTTGCAATGTTACCATGTTGACGGTATTTGAAGCAGGCCATACGAAGGAACCCGGTGGCTTCTATTCTAATCGATCCAGCTGTCCGCACAGGTCAGGTATCGACTTAGATTTCACTCACGCTTAATGTGTGACCTCAAGCTTATTTTTAGCCTTCAAGTCCACGTTCTTCGGTTTTGCTTGATTATTGCAAGCGCAACGTTACAAAGAAGTTTTGAAAAAGGCGTCATTAATTATTTTGTCAATTTGTCAAATATTGAAGCCGCGTCATGCTGGGTGTGATATGGGGAAAAAAAAAATCAGGTGCTGGATTTTAGTATCATCTACGTTCATTTTTTAAGAAAAACTATTTCAAAATATGACTTTCCACTCATTTCTAGTTATGGTTAAATGTATTGACTGTAATATCGGTTGACAGCAGGGCACCATATGTAATTGTTTGAACAGTGAAATGTAAGCAGTCTTCAAATTTCCAGCTACTTCCTCTTATATGTTTATTTACATTTTCTGTCATTGAGGAAAACTATTGATCACAGTTTAAGGTCCCTCCGAAATCTCGTCCGAAATCCATCTATTCTAAAAAGACAAATTGCCCGTCAAATCATGGCCAAACATTTCATCAGTATTAAATCTGTGTTGGTGTTAGTCAAACTGAAGCATTAACCTTCATATTTAATCATCATCATCACCACCACCATTCATCTTAAACCAACACACACACACGTTAACTCAAGCCTGGTAGTAGGGGGTGGGGCAAATGTAGTTAATCCTATTGCTCGGCAAATCTCAGGTCATGACCTAGAGCTGTCTACAACGGGCTGTGTAGTCAATTCAACAAAATAAAAAACTTAAGTGCTATATGCATGAACATGTTTCACTCCATTTGTCCCATGTGGCCTGAATGTATTATGACACCAGTAGCTCAAAGCGGGAAGTGGCCTGGGGTTGCCTGGTCTCACTCAGAACCTGCTGTTCACGCCTTGTTGGGAAAGCTCCACCCCCCCTCCCGCCTTACCCCCAATCCCAATCCCTTGGCCAGTCAGTGTTTCATTCACGTTAGCGGCAGCAGCATGCTGCAGCCCGTCTGCGCCCCTTTCTCACCATGAACGCTTTTTGCTCTCTGCTCTGTATCAAATACAGGTAGGAGGGTTCTCAACACGCAAACACACACACACACACACACACACACACACACACACACACACACACACACACACTGGTTGTTGATGAACTGTTGTTATTTTGAGGAGTTGCACATTTGGACACACAAGCTGGCTTGCAAGTGTCGTGTTGACTTAACCCCCCCCCCCCCGCTTGAAAATGTACCCACATGACGACCGGTTTAAAGTCAACTGCATACTTGATTTAATTTTTTTTCTGAATTGATTCTTCAGCATACAAACTAGTATGGTATCTGCTGAGGGTTTTTTTTTTTACAGTCATATTTAAATAGCAAATATTGCCTGCTTTTTCCTCAAATCAAACATAAAAATAAGTAGCATGTCATGAAAATAAATATGAATGAAATACCTTGGATATAACGCTCATCGTCTTTGAATAAATCCTCGAAGTAACAAAACACGGATCCAAAGCGCAAAGTTCTTACAGATGAGCTGCTGTTGTTCCACATGGAAAATGTCATCTGACTTCACGTGACAATTGGCAATCTATCAGATGACAGCACATCTCAAACAAGTGAAGTGTGATGAAAATAATCCTCTTTAAAAGTCCTGTTCACTTTTCCAGACGTTGTTTTCAGACAACACATCTCTATGTGGAGGACAGAGGTTCGCCCAGGATGCTGGCCAATCAAACACCCCCTCTCATCCCCATCCCAGGTGATGACACTCTCTTTTTATTGCTAAGATCAGTGTAATATTTGGAATATTTGTGTTGAACCAAAGCTACATCCCGATGTTTTGGGCATCAACAATGGTTCCAAATGTTTTCATTTGATTCGATTTTTTTACAGTGGAAAAAAATCAAATCAAATTGAGCTCCATGACCAAACTCTGGTCTGATGTCCCCACTTCAGATGATGTCAAAGAGATTCAAGTGAAGGACTTCATCAAGCACGTTTCCGAATTCTCCTTGAATAACATGCAAGGATATTCACAGGATTTTGAGGTAAGTACTAAAGTCTTGTCTTTGCCACTGACGTCACTGTCAAGTACAGAAAAGAAACCCCTAGCTGAAATATTACTACAATTAATGAAACATTAAAATGATCTTTCGGATCAGGTGGCAGAGTAGTTACACAAGTAAATCTGCCTCATTTCAGTGATGATGAACAAAAATGATAGGACGTCATCCAATCTCATTTAAACTGAATCCTTTTTCAAATGGGATCACATTGAAGAGAAATATCAAAGTAACACTGTTGGGCAGGTGATTGATTATCGGTAGTGATGTCACAAGCTCACTCCCCCTTGAGAGAAAAATGTATTCCAATTTGGATCATATGAAATCTCTGGAAAGGAAAAAAAAAAAAAAGTAACACTGAACAAGGGTTTGCAAAGTCCCGGTGGAATCCACCCCAGCAGGTCCAACCGGGAAAACGGAACGCAACTTTCAAATAGTTTTGCCATGCGAAATTCAACGTGTGTCTGTTTCGATCTTGCTTCCCTAGGAGCTTCAGCGCTGTGCTGCACAAATGAAAGTCACTTGGGAAAACTCCAAGCATCCTGAAAACAAGCATAAGAATAGATATGTCAACATAGTGGCCTGTGAGTATAGAAAAGGTACTCTGATTTCAACACAAGTCAATGACTGGGTGACCTGGCACCATTGCCAAGCGGAGTTGATTTTCCCCCAGCTTTACATAAGAAGACTGTTTGTAAGCTGAAGACGGCTTTACTTTCCAAACGCTAAGCATCTCCAGTATGTTTGATTTTCAGACGACCACAGCCGAGTGAAGTTGAGAATTTTGGTGGGAAAGGATTCCAAACACAGCGACTACATCAATGCCAACTATGTGGATGTGAGTCTTTTTACACAATCTGCATTTTGGGGATGTTAAATGACAGTGAAAGAGCTCCCGAACATCCTTGTAAGCAGGAATCTCAGTCGCAAAAGAACAGAAAATGATTGATAGTTTCCACCTGAGGTCAATTTAAAATGTTTGGAGACAGCGGTCTGACACATTTGGAGCACTTTTGCGCGCGCTCTGCTATTCAAGCATGCTTTCTCTTGCTGTTTGTATAAAGTAGTACATGTGGGTTGTTTGAAAATCATGGGCCTGTTTTTACATTGCAACGCATGGCATTAGAAAGAAGGCTTTCAATTTTCGGTTGACTCTTCCAATCATCTGCCTCCCTCCCTCCATTTCAGGGTTACAATAAGCCCCAAGCTTACATCGCAGCCCAGGGCCCACTCAAGTCTACCTTTGAAGATTTTTGGCGGATGGTGTGGGAGCAGAATACAGGCGTCATTGTTATGATCACTAACTTAGTTGAAAAAGGACGGGTACGTGAAGTTCACACATGGACGTTTTGAAAGGAAGAAAAAAAAAAATCTAGTGGCAAAGCATTTCAAACAGAGAGGATTATGGGACAAAATGATCATTATTAGCATCCTGGCCAAAACACAATAGGATGTCATTGAAGGTTTTGGAAAGCCAAAGCAGAAATGTCTCCATTTTCTGTGCGTTTGTGTCGTCACAGAGAAAATGTGACCAGTACTGGCCAACAGAGAATAGTGAACAATATGGCAACTTAATTGTCACACTGAAAAGCACCAGAGTTTATGCCTGCTACACTGTTCGACATTTGACTCTGCTGCACGCAAAAGTGAAAAAGGTAGGAATCCTCTTTTCCCTCATTTGTCTCCATCCAAAGCTCGAAACGTTCTTTCTTCTCCTATGTTCCACCATCCATCCATCCATCCATCCATCCAGGGTGCAAAGGGGCACCCGAAGAGCCGGGCCAATAGTGAGCGGAAGGTACTCCAGTATCATTACACGCAGTGGCCCGACATGGGCGTTCCTGAATATACTTTACCTGTCCTGACATTTGTTCGGAGGTCCTCTGCTGCCCAAATGCCTGATATGGGGCCAATGATTGTCCATTGCAGGTAAGGCTTACTATATTTCAACATGTTATGAAGGATACAACGCATGATGGACCATTTCAAGTGAAGAGGCCAAAGAACGGATCCCTTGCGATGACACACACTGAAAGTGGCCTTCCTGCCACTTTTGTATCGTTTTGCAGTGCGGGAGTGGGTCGGACAGGGACGTATATTGTCATTGACAGCATGTTGAAGCAGATCAAGGACAAGCGCAGCGTTAATGTCCTGGCCTTTCTCAAACACATACGTGCTCAGCGCAACTACTTAGTACAGACGGAGGTTTGTATGTCTTTTGGTTGAAGCAAGATTTTGGGGGGGATTGGGACAAATGACATTGCTATGTGTCTTATGTCGCAGGAAAATACATCAACATTCCAGCTCTTGTTTTCATTCCAAACTTTTAACTGTTTCTGTTGGTACAGTAGCTTCAGAATATTCATGCATACAGTAGCCACTGACATCCTTTTAATTGTGAATTTTACTAGCTGTTTATTGACAAAATAGAGGTTGAGAAAAAAAGAAATCATTGCAAAGTGATTGATCACACATTTTGCCCGGCTCATCCAGGAGCAATATGTATTTATCCATGATGCCTTGGTGGAAGCCATCTTGAGCAAGGAGAGTGAGGTCGCAGCCAGCAGTCTTCATCACTACGCAAACACCATCAGGACACCGGGACGCAGTAGTCGGACACGTGTGGAAAAACACTTTCAGGTGAACGGACGCATCCTACGTATACATATGCGCATACTCAAAAAGCACATTTGCTCTTGTCATAAATCATTGTGATTGATATTTTGTTAGAATGCTTACAGGGTGCATTCTTTCACTCCAAATCTTTCTGCCATGATTCTCAAGTGGATACAAGATGTACATCATTTCACGAAAGGCGTCATGCAGAAACCTAGTATACTGTTGTTTGCTTGTTTTTCTTCTAAAAAGCCAATGCAACCCTTTCCATATGTTTCAGTTGATGACGCAGTGCAATGACAGATTCAAAGAGTGCTTCAGTTCTCAGAAGGAGTGCAACAAAGAGAAAAATCGAATCAGCTCTGTGGTGCCGTGTAAGTCTTGCATTTTGTCTCCAATGCTATTTAACCTACTATGGTGATTAGGAACCTGTAGCTACCTGGCTGGGTGCAATTCCAGCCTTGGATTTGTCCAAAAAGCCCAAGTGGCTTACATTAGGTCTACGAGTTGTGCTTTTCGTCTTAAGCGCGTCCCGCCCGAGAGAGTAGGGATTACGTTTGGAAAGCAAAATATGTGGTCTATCTCACTCAGCATGCTGTCGAGGATTTGCTGTCCACATGCGCTGTGCTTGCTCTCAGTTGCAGAAGATTTGCGTGAAAATGATGTGCAAGTCTTGCATGGAAAAACCTCCATTGGGCACAAGGCATCAGACTACAAAAGCGCTCGTGGAACAAATCTCTCAAATGAAATCCCGCCATTAATCCCATCGAAAATAATGGACATGAAGATTAGCCCTTCAGTCTTATAGAGCAGGGAATGTTCATGTAAATGGTGGTGTGGTTAAAGCTGTCCATTTTTTGTTTTTTTTAGCACACTAATTTGAGCAACTGAAATTGAAATTGGTGATAGCATCAAACTAGACACCTATAGATTTGCCTCATCATGAAGTGAACTTATCTGTTTCCAATTTTCCCCGAAAGCCATCATTTTCTTGAGTTTAGCTTTTTGTTTTTTTCTTTCCTTCCTTATTGGCTTCCCTTCCACCCTGACGGAAGGAAGAGACACAGTGGATGTCTGCCATCTCATGGTGAATAATCACATTTCAACTAAAACCTGTTTTCTGGCTTATTTGATTTATGTGTGACAGCGGAGCAAGCAAGGGTGAGCTTAGCACCTTTGCCCGGCATCAACGGGAGCGATTACATCAACGCCTCTTATATTATGGTCAGTACTTTCTGCTCTTTCCATTCTTTGTGTATTTGTGAGAAATGTTAAGATTGAAGAAAATAAAAGTCTGTTGCATGGAAAAAAATGGTATTATATATACATATATATGTGTATTATTTGATTTACATCTTTATTATTTGATTTCTTTTCCCCTCCTGCAGAGTTACTACCGTAGTAATGAATTCATCATTACCCAACATCCTCTGCCTCACACCACAAAAGATTTCTGGAGAATGAGCTGGGATCATAATGCCCAAATGATCGTCATGCTCCCTATCAACCACGGACAGGTAGTATGATGCATTCCGGACACTGCTATTTCATTTGTACACAAAATATAGAAGATTTGGCACATGACCAAAGTGCAACTGAATTCATATTCATTCATACGTATGAACAATCGTCTTGTAGTTTGGTTCTTTTTTAGACCCAACCCCTTGCTTACTTATGTTGTCCTTGGGACTAAAGGTTTTTGGGGGAAATTGCAAATTAATCAACATCCCAAAAAGACATCCATGTAAGTATGCTGTGCGCTAAGCACTTGCTCTTTGTGGTTGATCTCCCTCGCTCTTGATTATGATTTTACTTGTCGGCTGTCAGGGAGAAAGACAGGGAATGCTATTGTTCCATGCCCTATAAAGGACTAAAATTAGATTTCAACTTTACCTGACTCAATATTGCAGCGCTCTTCTCTGTGACCATTTCACCTATACAACCAGTAGAGGGCAGTGCAAGTCCGTCCGTCCGTCCATTCATCCGTCCATTCATCCATCCATCCATCCATCCATCCATCCATCCATCCATCCATCCATCCATCCATCCATCCATTAGCTGTAAAATATCCCATCTTAATTGGGTCAACCTCGGCCATCCTTTTTTGGAGTATCAAGTAGTAAAGAGAAAACGAGCTGAAATGACGAGCCGTCATTTTCTTCTTCAGGAGGAGGACGAGTTTGTGTACTGGCCCAGTCGGGAGGCGCCCTTGAACTGTGAAGCCTTCACTGTCACCCTCATCAGTCACGACATACTGCGCTTGTCCAGTGAAGAAGAGATCAGCGTCCACGACTTCATCCTGGAAGCCACGCAGGTTGCGTCCGCGAGCGTCTTTGTCTCATAAAGTTCATGAACACGTGTCCTTCTCTTTTGTGTCTGACGACCAGGATGATTACGTATTGGAGGTGCGTCACTTTCAGTGCCCCAGGTGGCCAAATCCCAACACGCCCATCGGCAAAACCTTTGACCTTATTGACGTCATCAAGAAAGAGGCCGCCGTCCGTGATGGACCGACCGTCGTTCACGATGAGTCAGTCTGATACTTTTTCGTTCCGTCAACAGCGGCTGTTGTTTTGAATAACTTTCCCCAATATGTATGATGACAACATCAATACAATAGTCTTGAAAAGGACACCTACAAATTGTGGCCATCTTCAGCGACAAAAAGGTGGTGTCGTCAGAAGCAAAGTGCCCAATTCCGCATATTGAATGTGTCTACAGCAGTGGAGTGGGGTGGAGTGCAGTGGAGTGGAGTGGGGTTCTCAAACAACACTCTCCTCCTGTATATTTATTACAACTAATGAAAAGCGTTTTGCAGCTTTAGGAGAAGGGGAATAATTGAATGCTTCATCCAATTTTGATGCTGCAGTCAGCTCACAAAGTGTCAGCTCCCCCTGACTGCCTGCCTGCTCATTATGCATAAGCTGTTGGCATTGCAAGTCTCCTGATAGTAATGGAGGAGGAGACCTCTCCCATGGCGAAGGCTACCCGCTGCTCTCCAGCCATCCTCACACCCGTCTCAGCCCCAATGTGCTGGCCGTGTGAGTGACTTTGATGTCCGAATGCCAGAGTTGCAAAAAAAAGTTGCAAGTTTGCTTTTTCAGTTCAAAGTAAAACATGTCCTTCAAAAGGTTCATGCCCTCCATGTTCTTTCTGAAAGAGTTCACATGTAGTGTGTGTGTGGTTGTCAGGTTTGGAGCAGTATCTGCAGGTTTGCTATGCGCCCTCACCACGCTGTCTCAGCAACTGGAGAGTGAGGGGCTTGTCGATGTCTATCAAGCGGCCAAGATGATCAACCTCATGAGGCCGGGGGTCTTCACGCACAAGGTGAGTCTGCTCCAACGTTCAGATTCTAGGTGACTTCTCCAATGGTCGACACAGTGTATGGTAGCTCTAGTCATCATAGAAGCCATCATTGTGACGCCAAAAGTGGAAAAGGCTCACTGTTTACATTTGGTTGCTAACACTCGGCCAGCCATTGCACTCAAGTCCCATTTGGAGGCCTTTGAACCGCTCGCCGCCACCTCACTGAATGAGTTTTGAGTTCTGTTTTTTGGGGCTGAAAATGCCTTTCTTGGTACCATACGTACATGATTGTGAACTGCTCACCAGGATCAGTACCAGTTCCTGTGTGAAGCCCTTCTCAGCCTCGTCCACACCGAGGAGATCAACTCTGGGCCTTTGGACATGAAGCGGACCTTGTCATCCTTGTCTGACGAATGGGAGCAGGCAGAAAGTAGAGACTTGAGAGAGAGCGTGAGTGACGATGTCGTGGGGCTCCAAACATCCGACACTCCCCCGAAGGAGGAGAGGAGACATTTCATTTTGTAACAACAACGATTGGACTTTTTGAGGCCTTTTTTGCCAGACTCTTGGTTCAAATGATAATAAAAATCGGATGACTTTTTTACACGGAAATTTTGATATTTATTTTTTGGTCCTCCTATTTTTTGCACCTGTGTTTTTAAGTTTGACACTGCATCAGCAGGGAATGAGGAACGCGAGTGGCTCTTTTCTCCTTTGCACTATATGTCAATGTTACTGCCTAGGCTCACGCAAGCTGATTGTTTTGACATTCCGCAAAGTCGTTCCCTGCTAAATCATCTGCTTCTGACAATGACCACTCATTGGCTTGAAATGAGCCCAAGGAGGAGGTCAAACTCACCTGCAACAGGTTCAACTGCAATGACCTCGTCCTTGTTCTTGTTTTTTTTTTTTTTATCTTGTTCTTGCTTATTCTCCCAAAGTAGTAATAAGGCGGTGTTCCAACAGTGACATCTTTTTATGGCTCACCTGTGCAGATATGATCAGCCCCTCTTATATGCGTATGCGTATGTTGTCGCATACTCTTATTTGGCGTATGTATGTTTTTTTTCCATCTCAATGAAAGGCAAGCACAATTTAAAGGGGAAGTCAACTCCCAAATGTTCTTTTCTATTCTATTGGAAACAGCGTTTTGTGATTAATATTGTGAGGGGCATTTTGCCACTTGCTGTCGTCCACAAATAACATGACAGTTGCCACGACCAATCACGGCACATCACTTTTCTGAAGCCGATCGCTTGTGACCTGAGACCTGCAAGCGTGATGCCAGTAGAGTGAAAAAATGGCCGCCCCCACCCCCCCTGAGGTAGGTGAGTTTTGCTGCTTAAGCCACAAATGCAATATTTCTCACAATGCCACGTATTATTGTGAAACATGGAGGTTGACTTCCCTTTCCAAAAGTCTCATCGGTCAAGCGAAAAAGCTTGCTGTTGGAGGGACACTGTATAATATGCAAGGGAACATACACTCAGCAAGTTCTATGCAACAGGTTGAAGAAAACCAAAACAGGGTGTCATCCACAGTTGACATACTCATCGCTTTGAAGCAAGTCACTGTCCCATTTCCTAAGCGCATGGACTAGAAAGAGAGAAGCAGACTTCATCAAAGTTCTCTGTCTACATTGTTTGGAGCATTCTTATTCTTTTCTTTTGTGTGATTGAGTTTACCTGCTGCTTTTCACGGCTTTAGGTGACCTCTTTTTCCATTTGACGGCTTTATGACTATGGCTGCAGTTTTCATACAAATGTTGACTTTCTTTATGACGTAAGTGCATTAGTGTAGCTTCGTGAAGAACCATCGCATTCTAAATGATGCACCTCATTGAAAGGAACTCGGTCATAAACCGAGGAGTGTACTAGTTGTACTAAGTTCATTCTGTTTCCTTTTTTCAATCACTTTTTGGTTCTTTTATCACAAACAGGGTATTTTAGGTTGTATTACCTGACATGTTTCGGCATGAACTTCCGCCTTCATCAGACTCTGCCGAAACATGTCAGGTAATACAACCTAAAATACCCTGTTTGTGATAAAAGAACCAAAAAGTGATCGAGGAGTGTACTATTTCCAAAATTAGTAGATGCGCAATATGTTTCAAATGTGAATTGCAAACAATTTGCCCATTGATACCGTGTGCAATTAAGTTACATTTAGACTGAATCCTAGACACAGGACAAAATAAAACGGTTAAAAGGCAACTGTGGTAGGTACCTTGATTGTTTAAAGATTTTACCAAAGTTTTCTGGCACTGAGTTTTTTTCTGAATCCTTTTGCACCACATCCATATTCCCGTCTGTGTCTCAATCAAACATTTCATCCCACAAATGTCATAATGATCTTTTCCAAATTGGCAATCAATCGATTTGATTTGTGGAAAATACATTCTGTACGGGTCTTGCGGATGACTTTTCTCACACGTTTCAGACAAACAAAGAAAAAAGCAGGCAGAATACGATTCCTTTGTTTGTGTCTGCAGCCTGTTCAGCATTGCAAATGAGAATCCCTTCTTAATTGCCTTTCTGTCAGCAATGAGAGCTAGGAAATGGAAATGAATGGAATATTGTACACAGTTGTAACATCCACCTCTGTGCCGTGAATGGCAAGCAGATGCTGAATCTCCTATTTGAAGTTTGTTTGATGACGTTTGCTAGATTGGTCCTTGTTTGAAAAACCTTGATCTGGCATTGCTGCCTGCATTTCCCATTTTAAGGTGAGCATAGGAGAAATGTGTCATGAGATACTATCTTTAAAAGTATCAGTGCTGTCACACACGGCTGTGCTGTGAATAAGCGATGTATGTATATATTTTGTTGCCTCTAACTTCACCCTTCCCTGAGAAGTGGGACAGAGGAAATGCGTGGTCATTTTATTGGCAAGCTTTTATTTTCTATTTCTTTTTTTGTCAACACGATCTTCAAATGTGTACAAAATGAACAAACTTATTTTCCACACGAGGCACGTTTGAGTACAGGCGGTTCGTTCCTCCCCCCCGGCATTCAGTCATCATCATTATATTCCGCTTTCCAGCCTTCATGTAAAATCAGGCAGTAATTGTGATTTTAAGATGAAGATGGATTTCTTTCTTTTGTGTTCGCCATCTGAAATCATTCTACTATGGTGTTATTTAATCTGTAAATGGTATTGCTAATTGATTCTCCATACAATAAAATATGTTCTGGAATTGTTGGTTTGATTTTTGTTTTGCAGCAGCAGCAGCAGCAGTTGAACAAGTTGCAAGTGCTGCAACAGCTGCAACGTCCCATCGTGTCTCCCTTTCCTATAGTAGCCCACAGAATCAGGAAGAAGCCCCATTATATAGCCACTTTTCTGTTGTTTGAACGTTCTGAACTGCTGTATTGAAATCCAACGTGTATGTCATTTTCAATGAATTTGCCAATCCCTGTGCGCCTCCGTCCGTCCGTCCGTCTGTCCACGTTAAATCGCACCGCACCACTCGAGCTGACTTCCTGCACTCGCGTGCGTCGCATCAGGTGGCCGTCGTGCTGCTCCAAGCCTGCTCAAACTGACCCCAGAGCAGCCTTGGTCATGTCCAAGCCCAGCCTTTTCCTCCCTCCCTCCCTCCCTCCCTTCCTCCCTCTTCCTCCAGCCGCGGCGGCAGGCAGCATCCTCCTCCTCCTCCTCCTCCTCCTGCTTTCTGTTCGTGCGACCCCACCCCCAAATGTGGTTTCTCCTCTTGCATCCCTCCTGTGTGCGTTTGATTGACAGCTAAAAGATTGTCAAGTGCAGCTTGTAGTTTGTATTTGTTTTTTGAAGCAACATTTCTCGCCTGTCTCTTCGGGGGATTCGCCCCCCTCTTTCCCTGGAAGCTGTGAAGCGTCCTTCCATCCTTCCTTCCTTCCATCCTTCCATCCTTCCATCCATCCTTCCATCCTTCCATCCTCTCTTCCTCCCTTCCTCCCTTCCTCCCTTCCTCCCTCCCCTCGAGGTAGTGGAGTTGTAGCCTAGCGTCGGAGCGTTCAAGTGTCGCCTCCGTCGAAGCATGTTGGATCCGTCTTCCAGCGAGGAGGAAGGGGATGAGATCGTGGAGGTGGAGCGCAAAGAGGTGGCGGCGCTCCCGAAAAGCAGCCAAGGAGCGCGGCGGCGGCGGCCGTCGCCGAGCCGAGACGGCGACGGCGGTCACAGCGGCTCGGGGGGGCTCCAGCCACGGGGCCGAGCCTCCAGCCCCAGTCCGTCGGTGGGAAGCGACAAGGAGAAGGAGGATATTGAGAAGATGCAGAGGGAGGAAGAGGAGAGAAAAAAGAGACTCCAGCTCTATGTGTTTGTGATGCGCTGCATCGCATATCCGTTTAACGCGAAGCAACCCACTGACATGGCCAGAAGGCAGCAGAAGGTAAGATCAGGTGAAAAAGCGCAAACCCCAAATCATTGCGCATGCCATGCATGCATCGATCGCTCTCATGTCGTGCGTGCCTGCCTGCGTGCGTGCGTGCGTGGCGTGGACAAGGAAGTCTACGGCGGACAACTGTTGCTTCCACCGGCGCTCGCTCCCCTTTCTGTCTTTCTGTCTTTTTGTCTTTCTTTCAATAGCAGGGGTGGCAAAACCCTTTGAGTACTTTGATGCAATTGTTGGACTCCAAATGAGGAGGAAGGGAGTGCAGGCACAGAGAGGAGTGGCAAAGTGTCATTCCAATCAAGCAGCCAGAATGATCAAGCAGAAAAAGTCCATTCTTGGATTGCAAGCCAAACCCTCATTCGTGGGCATGAAATAGCCAGCAGTAGCTTGGTAGCCTCATTTGTTTATGAACATCCCCCGGTAATCGTCATCAATCAACGAGCGCTTTTTGATCATCTATTTCCCCATGTCGGACATCAAGGGTCAACCCGGAGGTATACTTTTCAAACTCAAAGAGAAGTAGCTGAAGGCCAGATAGAAGAGGACAGTGTTCTCCCATCCGTTGCAGTTGCAGTTGCCCTTCACTGCAGACGCAAGAGCGACAGTGGTTTCTTTTCGGCTGGCTAGACAAAGAATCAAAGTCATTTGACATTTGGATTTATTTGAAGATCCCACTCAGACGGACGCCTCCTAAAACACATTATCCAGTCAGCTGGCAAGTGGGTGGTACTGCTTGAAGGCCAAAAAACAATACAAATGGCGGGCGGCTCTTTCTTGGAAAGGACTGGACTTGTTGAGGGCATTTTCTGAGGTGTTCTGCAGCATTAAATCAGGGGTCTCCCAACTTTGGGTCCATTATAGATTGGAGTTTTTGATCCTTGGATATTCAGACATTTTCTGAAGTCTGCAGAAT
The DNA here is from genome assembly GCF_054491065.1 of Syngnathus leptorhynchus. Classification (NCBI taxonomy): domain Eukaryota; kingdom Metazoa; phylum Chordata; class Actinopteri; order Syngnathiformes; family Syngnathidae; genus Syngnathus; species Syngnathus leptorhynchus. The sequence goes on along the minus strand of NC_141205.1, from coordinate 489,544 downwards.
CAGAGTTGGATGTTCTGTCCCATTGACGGGATATATATATATATATATATATATATATATATATATATATATATATATATATATATATATATATATATATATATATATATATATATATATATATATATATATCTTATATGATAAAGCATGGTAGGGGCATGGTAGCTTCAACCATGAGAAAATATAGAATTTGACACGAGAGCACACATCCAAAATTAACATGTGACTGAATCGAATAAATATGGGTCGAGTGGCCAGCAATTGCCTTTTCAAAGGAATTTTGAAATGTGTATATAACTAGAGAGAGAGATGACACTCCCATCACAAGTGCCTCCATCTGTGGTACCAATTTGTGGCGTCTGCATAATTCATGAGGACAGCATGTAAGCTACTAATGATGAAAGGCTCGCCAGTTGCCCTGCTGTGTTTTTACTCCAGCACATATGAACATACAACACATGCTTGAGCGTCCTCTCACACATCTACTTATACAAGGCAAGGCCATGAGTGTGCTATAATGATAGGCTGCGGGTGAGTCACCATACCAATCAAATCTATTGAGAGCGATACTCCTCACTGTATGAGACCACAAGACAATTAGCATCTCAACTCCGCACGCTTTGAAAGAGTCTTCGTCAACAATGGGAAAGACACATTTCTAAGATGGGAAATGGACGTCTTGTGATCATTTGGGATGTTCTCATATCTGCGTGAACTGAGGTATTCCAACGATGAAATGTTTTGGCTTGTAGACCCTCAGATTTGAATACTTGCCACATATGTAGGCCTCGTTGATGGATAGCAGCTCTTTCCCTGATGAACGCTGGCTCTTTCAATCCTTTGCCAGTCTGCCCATGTGTAATCTGGGATTACCCAGCCATTTGTTGTTATGTCACCACCAGAATGAGGAGGGTGAAAGCAATCACATTTTACTGGAGAATTCTTGAGCAACGGAGGTACAATTGTGGATTTGTGTTTGATGGATTTTTTTTTTTTGTCATCGTCAATATGAAAAATGTAAATGCAATACTTCAATGCAAATCATTTGGGTGACTTTTAGTGAAGCCCGAAAGAATGTTTGTCAGTGGAAACATTTCACAAATGTTCTCGACGATTTGACCAGTTATTATACTTTATATCTTCCTAAAAGTTAGAAACACCATCCGAAAATTTGGAGAGAGAAAGTCACCATGATCTGGAACGACTTTCACGCTGGGATATATGTATTATTCAAGCACATCCGTGTCTGTTCCAGCTTCCATGCTGGCTGGGGCAATTATTCAAAGAAAGATAGCAGCAGGTGATAGATAGGTGGAGTCGTCTGATCTTGTTTTCAAAGAAGCAAATGGCAGCATTATTTTCTTGTACAGTCAAAGCGCTTGAATTTGTGCGGTAGGAACTCTTTGGTGCATATGGGCAGCACAGTGAAATATTGCACTGTTTGGTGCATACGGGCAGCACAGTGAAACATTGCACTGTTTGGTGCATATGGACAGCACAGCACCGGTTAGCACCGGTTAGCACTGGTTTGCAACGGTTACCACTGGTTTGCAACGGTTAGCACTGGTTAGCACTAGCTAGCACGTCTGCTCTCAGTTCAATTTGCCTCTGGCCTTCCTGTGTGGAGTTTGCATGTTCTCCCCGTGCCCTCTGCGTGGGTTTCCTCTGGCATCTGGAAAAAAAGTGTTCGTATACGTATTTGCGCTTCTGTGTTTCCTGTCAAACAGTATGAAATGGCCCAATCTCCGTGAACATTTTAACATCAAACACGGACCTACAAGGCTGTCAAGAAAAACTAGCAATTCTTTGAGAATTAAAAGGTTAACTCTGATCCTAGCAGAATACGTTGACCAAAGCCACAGTCAAAAACAGACATGTGATTTTCCTTAGTCAATGTCATGCTTCCAAACAAATCTTTTTGGTGGGTCCACAGGTGTGGCTTATTTTGATTGATGGAACCTTGGTGCCGCTTTGGTGTGTTTCCCCTGCCTTGAGACGTCTCTCGAGTGGCAGTTTTGACAGTTTTGATGGCTCTTAACACGCGCCACTAGAGTGGATCACGATCTTTCGAAAATACTTCATGGCTGCTGAGCGAGCGGCTCAGGGGAACTTTCCCAAGACAACAAAGTGACTGTAGGCACCCGAGTGTTAAAATCATGAAACGATAAGTTTTGAGAGTAGTACAGAAGTAGATCCGTCTGTCTGTCTGTCTGTCTGTCTGTCTGTCTGTCTGTCTGTCTCTCTTGACAGAAGGGTCAAAATGCAGAATAGCATTTTTCGAGCGTTTGGTTTTGCAATTATCATGATCTCCCTTTGCATCTTTAAGAATGAAAAGCGGCTCCTCTTTGGATTCCTTGACGTGGTTGATATTGACGAGGATTGCCCTATATTATCTGTCCGTGGGCCCATCAGATGACAGACAGCGTGCGTCGTGGAGAAGCCGGCCGTACGAGTCAAACCTCTGTGAATTGTCCCCGCTGCCAAAGTATCTGAATGTCACTTGGACAATATTTCTATGGATGGATTAAGAGTAGAAGACAGATGGTTCCCCTGTAGCTGTGAACTTTGACCCCCATTAAGGAAGCCGTAATCACATCCTACTTCATGTGGCGCGGTGGCCATGGCAACAGTTACTAGGGCTTCGGACGGCGACTGGCCAGTGTCTCCGAACGGGGAGTCGCCTCGCTCATTTGGAGCAATAGTCTTTCAGTATGAGACACAATTTCTATTGAATGCAAATGATATCCGATGATGTATTTCTTTTGAACCAAATCCTTCCCTTATTCAATTGAGTACTTGTCTTTTCATTCTGCCGCCTGCCTGCGTGTCTGCCTGCCTGCGTGGCTGCCTGCGTGTCTGCCTGCGTGGCTGCGTGTCTGCCTGCCTGCGTGGCTGCGTGTCTGCCTGCCTCCGTGGCTGCCTGCGTGACTGGCTGCCTGCGTGGCCGCCTGCGTGGCTGCCGCATGGTCTCATGTCATGTGTTTTCATTTGTATTAGATCAGTAAGCAGCAGCTGCAGACAGTCAAAGAGCGTTTTCAGGCCTTCCTCAATGGAGAAACACAGATTGTCGCCGATGAGGCCTTCATCAATGCCGTCCAGAGCTACTATGAGGTGAGTAGAAAAATGTTGATTTTCTCTCTCTTTGACGCAACACTCCTCCTCCTCTGTCTGATTTGTTTCGAGCGCAGGTGTTTCTCAAAAGCGACCGAGTGTCTCGAATGGTACAGAGTGGCGGCTGCTCAGCTAGCGACTCTCGTGAGGTTTTCAAAAAGCACATTGAGAAGCGTGTGCGCAGCTTGCCAGAAATTGACGGCTTGAGCAAAGAGACTGTTCTCAGCTCATGGATAGCTAAGTTTGACACCATTTACCGTGGCGAGGAGGACCCCAGGAAACACCAACAGAGACTGACCGCCAGCGCTGCCTCGGAACTGATCCTCAGCAAAGACCAGCTCTATGAGATGTTTCAGCAGATTTTAGGGATCAAGAAGTTTGAGCACCAACTTCTGTACAATGCCTGCCAGGTAAGTCTGCACTCATTCCAGATATTAACTGGCTTGCCTGCCGGTGAATGAGTTCAGTACAGCAAATACTTAACTAGCAATTTGATGGATCAACTGGTCAATTTCCAAATACTATCATGAGCTAGGAACGGAAAAGAGTGGCTCGTTCTGCTCAGGAGTTTTGCTGCAATCATCCATTCGCACTGCAACAATAGACAGAAGGATTTGGATGAACAAAAGACTTGACCTGCATTTGGGAGTCCAAAAAATGCTTTTTGCCTTGAAGCTCAATCAATTTCACTAGGGATGCTGCAGTGATGCTGAAGCTGTATCAGAACAATTCCGCAGGCAGGCACGCAGGCACGCACGCATGCACGCTCCTGATGGCTTACTGGGGATGCTGCGCTGATGCTGAAGCTTTATCAGAACAATTCCGCAGGCAGGCACACGCGCGCGCACGCACGCACGCTCCTGGTGGCTTTTATCTGAGGTTGCTATGGGTACTCTACACAGAGGCGGCCGCTCTTTCCTCTTTTCCTTCCTTTGCCACGCTAACTCGACACATCTGAATAAAGATGCGGCAACCCACCGTTGCGACGGCACCAATGCGTTTGCGCGCTGGCGATGGTCCACCGTGTGCGACTTCACCGCCACTTGCAATTGTTGTCTCTAGAATTCCACTGCAACCCTTTTTCTTCCACAGCTGGACAACCCAGATGAGCAGGCAGCCCAAATCAGAAGAGAGCTGGATGGACGATTACAAATGGCAGATCAGATCACTCGCGTAAGCAAACAAAGTTCAATGGCCACCTTATCCAAATGATGACGATTGTCGATGCGGCTTAGGGACGTACAAGGACAACAAATGCGCAAAGGCAGCAAAAGTCAACATGAACGCATTCGTTTCTCGCTTTGTCGGGCCGGACGATTATACTACCTAGTTTAGTGGTTGAAAGCTCAATTGGCTGTAATTAGATGATTGTGAACAGCAAATTGATATGTTATCTTCCCGTTTCGATTAGCTGGGCGGAAGATTCCCCCGCTTCGCCTCGAGGGAGATGGAGGCCATGTTCATCGAAGAACTGCGCTCATCGGTCAACCTGCTAATGGCCAACCTGGAGAGCATGCCCGTGTCTAAAGGTGGAGAATTTAAGCTGCAGAAACTGAAACGAGGTCACAACACATCAATCATGGACATGGGGCAGGAGGATGAGAACAACCTTTCAAAATCAGACGTGGTGCTCTCCTTTACCTTGGAGGTAGGGAGGCCGCTGAACGCTCATTGATGAATGAGAGGCTTTTTTTCAAGAATCCCTTGCTCTTTCTTTATTCTCAATGTCTTGCAGGTGGTCATCATGGAGGTGCAGGGTCTTAAGTCTTTGGCTCCAAACAGAATCGTCTACTGCACCATGGAGGTCGAGGGAGGGCACAAACTGCAGACGGACCAGGCTGAGGCATCGAAACCCACGCAAGTCAACTTTGACATCTTCTTTTAGCACCTCTCACCCTATTGGCGGCAAGCTGTTTAGAAATATTGGTGTGGTACTGCCATCTTGTGGCAAAATGACACAAATGCGATTTTTGTCTTGGGACTCAAAACGCCCTGCCTGGTCTGGACAGTGAATTGAAGCGCAAAAGTATGAATCGGAAGTCATCTGTTTCTAGTTGGGGCACCCAGGGGGATTTCACGACGACGCAGCCCTTACCTGCCGTCAAAGTCAAGCTCTTCACCGAAAGCACCGGAGTGTTGGCCCTGGAGGACAAGGAGCTCGGAAGGGTATATTGTCCAGCTAACTTTCTCACTCCAGCCATCATCTACATACATACACACACACTGCGCGCTCCTTTCATGTCATGCCATACTTGCAGGTTGTGCTCCATCCAACTCCTAACAGTCCCAAGCAGTCTGAGATGCACAAAATGTCCGTTTCTAAAGGATGCCCGGACAGTGACCTGAAGATCCGATTGGCTATTCGCATGGATAAACCCCAGAACATGAAGCATTGCGGGTAAGTGTGTTTCTCTGGACTGGAGTGCTTTTGTCCTCTTGCCATACTTACCATCATCCCGTCTTCAGTGCACAATACAACAGTTGTGTCATTCCAAATGTCAACATAGGGAGCCCCCCAAAAAAACACAAACACAACTGAATGGGAGCAATCGTTAACACAATCGGTGTCTTCACATCAATGATACAAACAAAACTGAATGGGAGCAATCGTTAACACAATCGGTGTCTTCACGTCAATGAATAGCTTTTATTATTAACAGAACAATGAAGGTATTTTGGGCAAATTTCAGAAATGTAGATTCAATCAATTGCCAAAAATTGGTGAACGCTCATCCCTGCATTGAAGTCATAAATGTGAGAATGGCGCCTCCAAGTGGATGAAGAGCAGTATTTGAGAACGCCGCTATCTCGCTTAGCACTTGGGTTATGTGGCGGTTCACCTCGTTGCACGGTGGAATCGTGTATTTGTTTGTTCCGTGCGTGCTGAAATTCCTTGGCTAAAAAAAAATGGACATTAGACGTCGCATCTGTTGCATCTGTTTATTGAAGTCATTTCATTGTAGCATTTTGAAGAAGTGTGGAGATGACAAGAAAGTGTCCTCTTGTTTTCCGAATCCTTCCTGCACAGTGCATTCATATAGCAGCAGTTTGCCCTTCTCCCGCTCGACTGTCACAACAATAACCTAAATATGAGGCTGTCAGACTGGACTGAAAGGTGCAAGCCTCTTTTGAGTTACCTCGCAGATGCTGGTTTATTTAGACCGACAAACAGAAACAGCCTAGAGAAGGACCAGAGGGAAAGGCAGACTAAAGCGAGCTTGACAGAGTTTCTCACAGTCAGCCAGCCAGCCAGCCAGCCAGCCTGTCAGCGCTCGCGAATGGGGGTCCTTACCCTCGGATGTTCTTTTAAAATAAAATCCCCCACATTCAAGTCTCCTTAACTCTCAGATGATTAGGATATTTCATGGCTTATTTATATCATATGGCATATTATGATGATTGATTTATGATTCGATATTATATTTTCAGAACATGCCTAATTTCGGAAACTCAAACTTGAAATAACCTTGACGTGGTTGTAACCATCCATTTGGGCCAGATGGTGTCCTAGTGGAATAGACTTCAGTCCGTTTGTTCTCCGAGCTCGCTATGTGGGACTTTTTGAAAACATCAAAGTAGGAAGAAAACAAAAACTTGCAAAGTTTGATTTTAGCCCTTTCAGATACACACACACAAAATCTCACTGTTGATTAATCGTGTTCTGTGTCATTTGATTTCATGATGTGTTGTTTCTTGACACAGGTATTTATGGGCCATTGGCAAAAACGTATGGAAAAGATGGAAGAAACGATTCTTTGTTCTAGTTCAGGTAAGAACCAAAAGCCTTAGTTCCTTAAGTGGGACTCCAATCAATAAAAATAAAAATAAACTATTTGATACTGTATTTCAAATAAGTGTAAGTGATCAATTGGTTATTCATCATAAAAGTGAATGTCATCATTCTATAAATTGAATTATATGAGACAAAAAGTACATCTTTTGCTTTGGAACTTTTTTTGCTACTTTATTTTATTTACTTGATTTATTTCAGTCAGTAATCCATAGTGGAAAAGATTGATCAAGCTTTAAAATCAGCTCTGCGTTGTCGTCGTCGAAAGGACAGTGCGGGGGGGGAGCTTTAGCCAAGCTGTCGTCCCTTGGCTGTCAAATGAATGATGGAGAAGCCAAACAGACTTTTGTCGGGAGTTTGGGGGCGGAACAGGCTGGTAGCAGCCATTTCCCGGTGACTGCATCGGGACATAGACAAGCGTGGCGTGGGGAGGGGGGTGGGGGGGGCGCTGCCTCCCTGCCTGCCTGCCCGTCTCTTGTGCGTCCAAGAGAATATGTCTCAGAGCTACACGTTGACAGGGGATTGACAAAGTCGAATGAACACTAGCTGGCCTAACACTTGGAGCTAGAAAAGCCCGAGCACTGCCAACTTGAAGCCTCTTGTTTGCTTCTAGCTAAATATATTGCAACTGACAAATACTGGTCAATCGACATGACCGTGTGTGTGTGTGTGGGGAGGGTGTGTGTGTGTGTGTGTGTGTGTGTGTGTGTGTGTGTGTGTGTGTGTGTGTGTGTGTGTGTGTGTGTGTGTGTGTGTGTGTGTGTGTGCACATGCACAAACAGCAAATAGCATCATGTGCACAGATGTGATTTTCACAGCAAAATGTGCATGGCTCGTTTAATACAATCAAGGGCATATTTGGGCAAAATTGGAGGGCCCAGACTCCCCGAGGAAACCCGATGCAGATAGAATCCCAAGAAATAACCCGAATTTGCTTTTATGTTTTGAAAAGCACTACTACGATATTGCAATATATCGATTCGTTCTGACTAAGGAACCTTTGGCCATTGGAGAGCTCATACATATTGTTGTACATGAATAAACCTGACAAACGCTAGAGCCGCAGCAAAGCAAACTGAATCAGAACCCCACGGAATCCAACCGATCATGACATTTTAGAATCGTAACACGGATCGTATTGCATCATCTTTTGGGAGTTGTGAGTGGAGTTGCACCACCCTGTCTGTGCCCTCTGTTGATGAGCAGGGGGAAAGAAAAAAAATGACAATCATTGTTTTTAAATGTATATGGATCAATATATATGACATTTGTGTTTCAGTGCATTTATTCTTTGTTTTTTTGCTGTCATCACATCCAAAGAAAGCCATTGAGAGAAAGGAATGGCTGTAATTGAGTCTCAGATTTGCCTTTGCGCTCTCCCAAAGGCCAGAGAACGGCTGCAGAGTCCCTCCATGGTTTACTTTGCCCTAGGTGTCATCAGTGTTTGTCGTTTGGAATCTCATTTGGCACGCACACCCAGAATGCAGCTGCAGTCAGAGTGAGAGCTGCCACTTGCAGCAACAGAGGTGGCCGATTGGCCAGGCCCGTTGATTTGCGACGACAGGCTCGCGTCGTATGACTGGCAGCGACTGCAGCGGCCCAGTGTCGCCACGCCCGCTCTTACTGCCGTAGAAAGCCCGTATATCAGTCAATACTGATGTTTGCACAAATAACAATAATGCACAATGTTCTCCACTATCTGCTCCCTTACTCCATCCAGGTGAGCCAGTACACGTTTGCCATGTGCAGCTACAGAGAAAAAAAAGCAGAGCCAGTGGAGCTGCTCCAATTGGACGGCTATACTGTGGACTACACGGACCCCCAGCCAGGTGATGTTGAAAAATATTCCCGTCCGTTACATTTGCACTTGAATCCTGTCAGCTTGCACTTTTGCTCATCCGGACGACGTACCGCGTATACGCACCCTCCAGGCCTGGACGGCGGTCGGACATTCTTTAACGCCGTGAAAGAGGGCGACACCGTCATATTTGCCAGTGATGACGAGCAGGACCGGATTCTATGGGTCCAGGCCATGTACCGGGCCACCGGCCAGTCCCACAAGCCGGTTCCTCCGACCCAAGTCCAGAAACTAAACTCTCGAGCGGGGACAGCGCCGCAGCTCGACGCGCCGATATCTCAGTTCTGTAAGGGCTTCACTTCTTAAATGATCATTATTGCCGATGAATGTTCAAAGAAACACAGACATGATTGAAAAGTAGTCAATGAGGAAAAAGACATGTATCACAATGTTTTCCACGCCGCTGCCTCCTCGGCTCTCTGTTGTCAATGTGCCGTACATTCAAGTGAGGGTGGCTTTGCTTTGCTTTGCTTTGCTTTGCTTTGCTTTGCTTTGCTTTGCTTTGCTGTGCTGTGCTGTGCTGTGCTGTGCTGTGCTGTGCTGTGCTGTGCTGTGCTGTGCTGTGCATCTTGATATTTCTCTCTTCGTCTTTGTAACCTTGACCGGGCCCGCTATTTGGTAGTTGGATTGAACGGCAGGTGCTTTCCTGCCTCTTTTCGCCTGCCTTTTGTTCGATATGAAAATATGACTGTTGTTTGGAGTCTTTCCCATGGCCCGTTCCGGCTGAGATGCAAACGTTTCTGACAAAATACGATCCGGAATATTTCTTCAAAGTTACCGTGGCATCCCTGTTTGTCGAATTTGAACAGACATTCCATCGAAAATGCCGTTGAAAGGTCTTTTGAGCGTGCACCGGTAGCGCGGCCGAGACGTCCTGGATCCTCTGTATGAAAAGAAAAAAATAGTAGGCATCAATCATTGTCAGGGCCGTCCTTCCCCACCCAGTCAGGGTGGGCGGCTGGGGGTGTCACTGCAAGTTACTGTCCATCCCTCCTGCATGCCTCCGCTCCCTCTCACTCACATCAAATAGAGCTGACAGGCCAGCAGCTACAGTCAGTCCAAAGGGGCACAATGTCATTTTTTTTCCCTTTTTTTTTTTTGTATTCATTTGTCTTTTTTGGGGGGTGCTGCTGGTGGCATGGTAATTTTCTAGCTTGGAGCATCTTTTGTTTGGTTTGTTGACTCGCAGCCCGTTTGCTGTCATTCGGCAGCTAAGAGAACGATAATCTTTCGATGACTGTGCAGCGTCAGACATTTGTCTGTAGTTCATATTTGGAACACTATTTTTTTAAAGCCTCCTTTTAATTGGCTGCTAGGCCCCCTTGAGTCAGTCCAGGGTGGCTGGGGATTGTGTCCGTAAAGTGCATTTGTGCTTCAATCCAGTGGAACCTTGCCTACGCTTTCTTCCTCCACCAGCGACATCCTTGCCACTGTTTGGTCAGAGTCAATCCAAATAATTGTCTTTGGAACGATTCAGATGCGGATCGAGCCCAGAAGCACGGCATGGATGAGTTCATTTCAGCCAATCCCTGTAACTTTGACCACGCGTCGCTCTTTGAACTGGTCCAGCGCCTGACTTTGGATCACAGACTCAATGACTCCTACTCGTGTCTGGTGAGCAAATTGGTCAAATGCAAAACTGGTAGCTGGATGGCATGCGTATCTTGCGTGTGTGTGTGTGTTCCCTGCGTCCAGGGCTGGTTCAGTCCCGGTCAGGTATTTGTCTTGGACGAATACTGCGCTCGCTACGGCGTTCGAGGCTGTCATCGCCACCTGTGTTATCTGGGTGATCTACTGGAGAGGGCGGAGAATGGCGCCATGATTGACCCCACCCTTCTACACTACAGCTTTGCCTTCTGTGCTTCCCATGTCCACGGAAATAGGTACAAAGAGGATTGCAGTGAAAGGCCATTTTCCCCACACTGACATTTGTTGCTTATGAGATGGCCATAAAATGAGGGCAGGGAGCCACAAGTGTGTTCTTCACACGTTTGCATTGATTCCCACCTTATTCGGTTTGCACTTTAACTTTTGTTTTTTTGTTTTTTTTCCCCCTCTTGTCTCGTTCCTATTTCTTGAACCTCCTAACCATGTCCACTTGACCAAAATGCCCTTGATGTTCCACCAAATTGCTCCCAAGCGCTGTTAGTCAGCGGGTGGCACAGTTGGTAAATTGGCCGGTAACAGAGGCCGAACTGCAGCGAGCGCTTTCCCCCTCTTCTCCTGAGCCCTCTTCCCAAAGCATTAGGAAAGAGCTCAGAATCATTGAGTTTATGAAGAAACGGGAGCTCAGGTACCCACTTGATTCAGGACCGAAAAGGTGAGTGATCCTGGAATTTGATGCAAACGTCTCCCTTAAGTTTAGTAGCTCACTGTACTATTCTCATGTTCTTCTGAGGAGCACTAGTCGTAAAAAAAAAAAAGAAAAAAACAACCAAATAACCACAACACCAGAATTAGGTTTCAGTTGACATTTTTGATGAGCAAAATGGCATCTTTGAATTGATGTCAAAGCTGGTCCTTGGAAAGTTCTGGAAGACTGTGTCTTGATTTTCCAAACAAATGTCATGGTGGTGGTACATGAGTATCAAACAATTGAGCCAAAAGAGTGACATCCACACACATGGAGCCTTTGCTCCAAATGGCCTTGAGGCACGGCCATGACAGGTTGACAGGTTGTCACTTGAGATGGCTGCTGCCAATGTTGGTGCACATCCCCACACAGAAAAAGAAAAAAAGCCACACACCTCAACCGGACAACTCCCACATCACCATACTATCTTGATGCGGTAAATTGTGATCACTTTCTCAGTGTCACTACTTGAGTCACGTCCACTAAAAGATGACTACATGACAAAATGAATGACACAGCTGAATAGCAGTTATTTACAATTACGATGCCCAGATGTTATTTGTGTTCAGCTTCAAAGCAGCATTCTTCAAATAATTTTCCAGGATAGTGTTTGAAGGATGACACGTGCGTCTCCAATACCTGGAAGGAATTTGTTGCTTGCTGTTTGTCACTGATGGCTCATCTTCACTGAAGTTGTGAGCTCACTCGTCAGGTCATCCAAACATGAGGGAGCTGACCTGAGTCCTAATTAGTGTGAAATTCTTGCAGTTTAATATGGGCTATTTTCATTTTGACAGCCCCAGTTTGCCAGCCCCACCCACCCATCACAAAACAAAGGCAAAACCCAATACGGACGATGGATTCAGAGAAAACCACTTTAAACGACTTTCATTGCATGTCCGAAATGCATTCCCATTTCAAATAAACTCCCCTTGTTACTCCATATTGGTTTATTATCCAAGCAAATGCATCTGAAGCCTTTTTGTCTTTTTAGTGGCACTCCCAGCAACCGCTTGACATTTTTTCTTCTGAAACGTCACTCTCTTGAAAAGGATGCCCCAATTAGCTAGCAATGATGCCAAGCAACCAGCACGCTTGTATCATATCAAACACCGCAAGAGGCTCTCCTAAACAGTTGTCCACTGAAAGGACATGTCAAAAAAAGAGTTTTGGGGGTCGGCAGGGCAGGGCAGGGCAGGGCAGGGCAGGGAGGGGGTGATGGATAGAGGGTGTGTCATGTCTCCTGCTTCTCATCATACTGTCACAGCCACCAGTCCAGCGCCTCCGCTGTCACATGCACTCTGCTCACACTCCACCCGGACCCAACCGTGTCACATGGGATAAGCGCAGTGGAGATGCACATACTCACGGGGGTGCGCACCTGCTTGACAGGCCCGATGTGTGTGTGTGTGTGTGTGTGTGTGTGTGTGTGTGTGTGTGTGTGTGTGTGTGTGTGTGTGTGTGTGTGTGTGTGTGTGTGTGTATATATATATATATATATATATATATATATATATATATATATATATAGAGAGAGAGAGAGAGAGAGAGAGAGAGAGAGAGAGAGAGAGAGAGACAGACAGACAGACAGACAGACAGACAGAGACAGAGACAGAGAGAGAGAGAGAGAGAGAGAGAGAGAGAGAGAGACAGAGACAGAGACAGAGACAGAGACAGAGACAGAGAGAGAGAGAGAGAGAGAGAGAGAGAGAGAGAGAGAGAGATTTTTGTATTATCGGAATGGAACTTCCCATTCAAAATATGTCGCAGGTATGTACGAAAAACAAAGTTAGCGATCGCAGCAATGGTTGTGATTTTTGTTGCAAACACGTCAGCGCTTTTCTGTATCACCTTTCCCCGTGTTAATAAATGATTCTTCTGTTCCAGACCGGATGGAATTGGTACTGTAACTGTGGAGGAAAAGGAGCGTTTTGAGGAGATGAAAGAAAGGCTTCGAGTGCTATTGGAAAACCAGATCACACATTTTAGGTAAAACAACAAATCTGCATCTGAGCTAAGAGCAGCATGAATAACCAAATGTGACACTATAAATGGGCAAAAGGTATTGCTTTCCGTTTGGACGTCCAGAGGGTGCCTTGAAAGCAACTCTGTCTTTGCTCGAAAGGGTGAGTCATTTTTTCTTTTGACTCGTTGCGCTTGTTGATATCGATTGGGATGGAAAAAAATGAAAGAGCCTTTTTTTTCTTCTTCTTCTTTCCCTGTAAGGTTTTAATGAAAGACGTTGTCACCCCGGTTCCACAAGAAGAAGTGAAAGCTGTGATCCGTAAGTGTCTGGAGCAAGCGGCTCTTGTCAATTACCAGCGCCTGGCAGAGTACGCCAAACTGGAAGGTAAGCTCTTCACACATCACAATGCGTATAATGACTTCTGAACCCAATTTTTCCAAATTGTTTTGGTCTTTTTTCAATTTCAAGCTTATTGAATTCAATGAAGCAAGCGCTATTCTATGTACTAGTCCATCTGGTTTGAGATTCTACACAATGCCCCCCCCAGCCATTATATAATGTACTTTCTTTTAATATGACACTCTCTTGGAACGTCGCCTTTCCTAATTGCAAATGAACAGTAAGTAAAAATGCATTCAATGGTCTTTGCTGGCTTCCACCGTGCCGATGCCGCCTCGCCTGGCCTGGGCTTATCTTGCAGCTGAGTCCTACATTGGCTCTCTCTCTCTCTCTATTTGGTCATTCTGATGAGATGCGACCATTGCTCTATTTGCCTTTGCTCTCTGATGACCATACTCACCTCTACCTCCCTCCCTTCTCCTCTGTGTTTAGTAACACGACGTCCAATAAACAAACCCTAATGACAGCTCATGTTTGTGCTGGGCCAGGTTTTCTTTAAGAGACATCATAAGCACAATTAGAGACATGAACACATGAACTATTGTTAACAGAATCTAAGAAATGTTGCCAAACATTTACGAAATTCATTCACCCCATTTTGTCTTTTTAAGATGATGTCCGTAAAGAAACTACACCTGCCTTCCGATGAAAAAAAAAAAACCCACAAAAAGAAACAGCCTCTCGTACTACTGTGCTTGTTGACATCTGTGGGAAAAAAAACAGACTTTTTTGATCCCCTTTTGCCGGGTGGAACGAATGGTTAATCCAAGACAGACTGACTGCCCAATACATTTTGAATGATGGATGACACGCGTCCGTACATAGGGTGCATATGTGAGCCATAGGGCGGCACGTTGCACAATCTAAAGGGCCCTGAAAACGCCAATGGGCATCCTCTCTGACTCGGGCCTCTGGCGTGCCTCGGTATCCTCCCTCCCTCCCTCTTTCTCTGTAGGGAAAAAGAGAGAGATGTATGAGCATCCCGTCTTCTGCTTGGCGTCTCAAGTGATGGATTTAACCATTCGTGAGTACTTTCCCAGCCTCATCCTCTTCCCTCCCTCCCTCATGTTTCTCTTGCAACCGGCATGCAGTCTTGTTGGTTTTAACCTGCTTCTTTTTTATTTTTTTGGGTTTCCTCCACAGTCTGAAATGTGTACTTGTCAATTTCTTGACAGCGTTCCCTCTGCCTTCGAGCTTGTTTTTTTTTTTCTTTCTTCTGTACTGCCCAAAAGCGCACTGTGTGTCTGCAACTTGAATGCATTTTTACTTTGCTTCTGTGTATTGGCTTCCGTGTCTAAGGTCACAATACACTGGAGACAAAAACATACATAACGCCATCTCAAAGTAATCTTGCTTAGCGTAACTAGGTCATTCAGTAAACTACAATCATGTTGCAGGTGGAACGTATGTGCTAGTTTCACTTTAATAGGTGATGATGTTGGCATTCTTTTTTTTGGGGGGGGGGGGGGGGGGGGGGTATGTGCTGCGATTGTTTTCTGTTGTTTTTATCTTGGCCAGTACTACTTTCTCATTTGAACATTACATTTCTCTCTTCTCCTCTAAATTGTTCCCTCTTCTGTCTACCTCCTTTCCTTCTTTGTAACGTGTCTCAAAAGTGGCCAAATGTCAGGGGGAAATGGATGAATCAGGTGATAATAAGTCTCCTCTTACTTACTTACTTACTTCCTTCCATGTTCTTGTAACCCTGAGCAGAAATCATTTTCTGCAGTCCTAACCATAGTCTTCAGTCAATGGAAATAACCCAAATCAAATGCATGAAATGTAATTTTTTGAAGTAGAGTCAACACACTTACAAGTTCAAAATAGAAATGGTCTCAAAAAAGTCAAAGCAGGTGAGGGGAACTCGTAAGAACAACATAGGTGGCCTTCAAGTTTCTCTGAGCCAGCTCGGGGTTCCAAACACTGTGAATAGTGAGTGGCGTGACGTAAAGAGCAAAGCGAGCTGTAGTGGGACTTTCTGTTCTTGTGCCACAACACAAGATTTGGATATATAGTGCACAAAGATGGAAATTCATTCAAGGTGGCAAATGTGTGACAAACGCTGGCCAGACCAGGGAATTGTTCAAAATTGCCATGCTACATTTTGCAGACATTTGTGAACAAACACTGACAAACAAATATACGTCAATTGCTACCTCATTTCGATGAAATGGATCAACAACAACAAACAGTCAAAGAGTTTGACAGGAGTCTTTCACATATCAAACTCTAAAGCCGTGGAAGTAGAAGTGTGCTAGCAAATTCTGCGCTCCTGGCATCCTCCGGGAGGGGAGGTCCATTCTAGTACCATTGTGCGCGAGCTGTCAGTCATGTTTACGTGACTTGAGCTCCTGCAGGTACACAACTATGAGACACAACACTTGTTTTTTCCACAACATCACTCAACCACTTACATGAGCACATCATCTCAAAGAAAAAAAAGTCGAGAAAGACAACATTGGTCATTTTCCAACCGTATTCATTTCCTGTGGTATCGAAGGTGAAATAAAGGAGACAAAATAATCGTCTTTTACTCTTCTATATGAAGTGCATGGAATGAACTGAGGATTTCTAACCTAGAAGATTTGATTTGATTTGATTTGATTTGATTTGTATGTGTCCACGCCATCTTTGATTCTAATAGGATGCTATCTATATATTGCAATGTGCTAATGTTTACACTTTGACTACAAGATTTGTTTTGTGCTCATTCAATAATAGGAAATGGCCCAAAGGCAAGTACCGAATCTAATATTTCCAGCTCTGAATCCAGGCCATCCAATACAACCCCATGAAATGATAATGCACGAGCCAATGGCCCAAACATGAAGAATGCCGAATAATGCTTACTTATGTAATGATGGTCCAAAATACCTTGGAGTGCAATATCATGCTTATAGCATGGCCTTGAAAACCCAAATCAAGACACATTTTTCAAAAGAATTTGGTGTGCATCAAGCAATTTGAAAGAAAGATTGGCCATGGTATAATTCCATTCCACTCACTGTACATGAGAGAGATGCATCCCACCCATCAGGGCAGTCTCAAACTAGTCGGGAAACTATTTTCAACATATTTTACACAGTGGGGCAATTTTGCTTCTGATTCGAGGTGCTTGCCAAGACTGGCTAGGAAAAGCCCACTTGTAAATATGGAACACATGCACAGACAATCTCACGACATTACTGCATGATGAGTGTTGAATGTTTGCATCCCATATTTTCTCTTGATGTTGCCGTCAATCTTCTGCCACACTGAGAGGGACACCTTACTTAAGATACCTCCAATAATGCCACCGTCTCGTAAGCTTTCATTTTATACTTGTAACTGTCTTTTACTGTTTGAATGACTGGGAGAAAAGAAAAAAAAGAAAAAAACAGCCAGTCACCCAGTCACCCAGTCACCCAGTCAGCCAGCCAGTCAAGCCAGTCAAGCCAGTCAGCCAGCCAGCCAGTCAGCCAGTCAGCCAGTCAGCCAGCCAGCCAGTCAGCCAGCCAGCCAGCCAGCCAGCCAGCCAGCCAGCCAGCCAGCCAGCCAGCCAGCCAGCCAGCCAGCCATCCAGGCCTAACTGAAGCATGCTGATGTTCTGTCATAAGATAGTCAATCAAGTATGTCAATTAGACTGATGCTGTAGTCTGGACGATGAAAAATATACAGTCTACAGTCTCTTTATATCAAATCCAAAGATGATCGATTGATTGCTGCGTTTGCTACCCATGCATCGGTCGCATGCTTGCAAGCCGTACATAAGCTTTTGACAAGGAACCTTTCAGATGAGAGTCTAAAATGTGACCTTTGTGCAACAACAGAGAATGTTGGCCGACTGGTCACTCCTGCCAAAAAACTGGAGGACACCATTCGCTTGGCTGAGCTCGTAATTGAGGTGCTCCAGCAGAATGAGGAGCATCATGCTGAGGTCAGTGTCAATGGGACCATTTCCATGAAAGCAAATGGCATCTTCGTGATTTGAATTCACAAATGTTTGGACAGTCGCAAAATAGCAATTCTCAATTGAGGTTTTCAGAATGTTTGGAAACAATAAGACGTGAACTGAAGAAACAAGTTCAGACTGTTGCACCAAAAAAAAAACCCTAAAAACTTGGCCTCAATTCTTCAGGGCACGGCTGGTGCACGTACCACCACCACCTTCCAAGCTTCCAGTGTTGATACTCGATGTGAATGAGCAAACATTTCAGCTCCTCTCGGGTGTTATTAAAGGACTAACCAGGGGGTGCACATGAAGGAAAACAAATGTTCTGGTCGTGCTTGAGAGGAGCCGTCCGTCCCCTCAACGGCGCCTCCGCTAGAGTCATTCCACGGGGAGTGCGGCGCGCCTCGATTATTCCACATCATTTCATCACGGAGCTGTGACTAAGTGTTTAAGTAGCTCCCATACTATGTCTATCAAGGAGCTGCTGTTTCCTCTGTGGGCCAAGCCAAAGGGGAAGCCTGTGATTACACTTGATAGCAAAACATTCACATCGTGTGAATTAGCACGTGTCTGATAGTTCACAGGTCGGTCCACTATTCAAATCGGGTGAGGGCAAGCGCTTCAGATAATGGAGAAATCATGTAAATGTCTTTCCTTTCCTTTGTACTCCTCCTCATGGTTACGATTGTATCCGAAGGCCTTTGCGTGGTGGTCGGACCTGATGGTGGAGCACGCCGAGACCTTCCTGTGTCTCTACTCCACGGACATGGACGAAGCTCTTGAAGTGCAGCCGCCTGACAGCTGGGACAGTTTCCCCCTCTTTCAGTTACTCAACGACTTCCTGAGGATGGACTGTGAGTAGGGGCAGGGGAAAAGAGATGACAATATTGCACAATGGGGGAGCGACACGTTACAATGGGTACACATTTCAAAGTTGATGAAACGGTGACTGTTTTCATGTCGGGGTCTCATTTGTTGGAAATGTCAATACATTATAATGTCAATCATACGTCTGTCGTATCGACTTTGTGGATTTGCTTGTGGAACGCATCTCCCGCAAAACAACAAGAGATCACTGTCATAATAATCATCAAAAGGAGGAATTGTGACTCACATCTTGTGTTGGGTTGCTGCAGGCTTGCAATCTCTCTAATGAACTGCATTCCTGCATCGTGGCGCTGTCCGCGGTCCTGAAAAGGATACGCTTCACAATTGCAACTCAATCGGTCGGGTGCTAATTGGCCCCGGGGAACGTGTCCTTTTTCCTTTGACTCGACCGGGAGTCAAGGAGAAGTCAGATGGTAATCCATGACAAATCTGCTCATTTGTGTTGCCAGACTGAAAATGGCAATTGAAATACCTAGCAAACAATGACTCGAAAAAAGCATTCTGTTTCCAATTGAGAACACACACAGTCAGTTATATCATTGGAGCAAAAAATAGAGCCTGAGCCTGACAACACCATAGATCGGCAATGACTCCTCTGAAAATTGTGCCTTGATATCACATACAGCAAAGGATCCCTCAAAGATACGATCCAAGCTCCTCAATATGTAGACAGAAGGTCATCCGATGGGGCGCCCGTGAGCCACGCACGCACTTGAATATGTAGCAGTAAATAGCCTCAGTAGCAGTCGGGCGCCAAAATGGGCTCGCCGTCGGGAGAGTACACGAGGACCAATGCGTTTGGGAGCGTTTGGGTGGCGGCGAGCCCCGCAAACACACTCCTGGACAACGACACATCCAAGTGGACAACCGCCGCTCAAGTGGCTAATTGGGAAAGCGCCACTCACGGAACACAACAAACATTGCACCTACTGTGGAGCCCTGACCTTGACTCCCATGCCAACACATGCTCAGAGGGGGAGAGAGAGAGAGAAAGAGAGAGACAGAGAGCAAGCACGCTGCATGGAGCCAGCCGTGAGCCATCACTTTAGCGCACACTGGCCTCCATTTTATCTCCTGCGGTCTTTGTCAGTGTTGCCTTTTTACCAGTTGGAAGCAGGAAGAGGCAAAGGCAGGGGGAACTGTTTGAGTGAGTGATTGCTTCCCGTTTACAATGATCCTATATTGCTGCCCGCGCCATAGGTGTCACATCAGCAATCTCCTCTGACGTGGTTTTTCTTCTATTGTTCATGATTCCAATCAATATCGTACACTCCAAAGTGAATGGTCATTTTTCCCTTACCAGATAACCTTTGCAATGGAAAGTTTCACAAACACCTGCAAGACCTTTATGCCCCCCTGGTGGTGCGCTACGTGGACCTGATGGAGTCCTCCATTGCTCAGTCCATTCACAGAGGCTTTGAAAGGGAGTCTTGGGAACCTGTCAAGTAAGTCAGCCTTTGCCATTTCTATACCCTCCAATCTCCAACATCATCATAAAAACCAAGCCAAAATAATGAATACTAAATCATATCTGAGAATAATCATCAAGAATATATGAGAATCCATCCACTGCAGTATGCACCTCCATCATCACATCACGCAACACATCTGCCCATCTGGAGCTTGAATAGTTGGCTGCGCCTTTGATCCTCAGACCTTGTGACCACGTCCGAGCGGCCTTGGGCAAGATCCCGAGCCACAGTTGCTCCTGAAAAAAAGACAGCCTTTTGGAATACGTACCTTCCAATAGAGTAGGGCTAAACAGGAAAAGTCCAAATTAAGCTTGTTTTACATTGGACACTTACTGGAGGCAAACCAAAGATGATTAGGTTTTTCATTCATTCGAATATGTCTCTTCATATTTCACTTTTTGGAGCTATGGGTGTCCAAACTATGGCCTGGGAGCCATTTGTGTCCCACAAAAACTGTTTGGCGGCATATGCGAAAAATGCCATTTGTGTTGCCAATGCTCCGAATGTGAAAGTTGCGAGGAGAAGAAGCCACTATGATCGGGTACATTCATTTTGAACTGAATCGTTTCACTGTGGATTGTGTGTCTGTATGTAGCTTTTTGTCGTCTTTGTTTTTCTTTGATTGTGTTTTTCTCTGCAGGAGCATAGCTTGCACTCTGCCAAATGTCACTCTTCCCATGCCCAAAGTAGCAAATCTAACAGTGGCACAAATGCCCAGCTTTTCTCCACCCAACTGGATGACTTCAAATGATGACTCCCAGTGTGTACGGCTCGTAGGCACAGACATGCGTGCGTCTTTGGCATAAATGTGGCATCTGTGTTGGACTTTAGTGGAGAGCTGGGGGTTGGTGTGGCGAGGCGGGGCGGGGCAGGGCAGGGCGGGGCAGGCTCATGGCTTGGCTGGCTGGCAAGCGGCAGCAACTCGTGGGGGGGGCATCCGCCAAGTGACTGACTGACAATGATCGGGGTTTAAATAGCGTCTACTACCGAACAGAGACGAGTGCAGGCGATAACTTGATTGCGTGGGCGCGACCGCCAACACTTGACGTCAACGAAAGCGGCCGGCCGCTTGGGTGGCAGGCAGGCAGGCAGGCAGGCAGGCACAGCGCCTAAAAGAGCCTTGGTCAATTACAATTGGTTCACTACAATTTGCACTAAATAACTCAAAATCAACAAATTTAGCATTTGCAAGTGAAAAAAAGATTGGAAATGTTGCCAAGGCAGGATTTCTTTTGTAGTAATTAGCAATGTGATGTATATGAGTTAGTTTTGACGTTAAAATGGCCCAAAAAAGATGTTGTAGTAATTAGCAATGTGGCGTATATGTGCAAATATTTGCGGAGGGGTTTCTACACTATTTAAAGCCGCATTTATGCCTCGTGGCGTTGAGCATGTGGCTGGCCGATCTGACGTCTACATATACTTCCCGTGACCTTCCCAGTAATTCCACCCAATGTTGTTGTTGTTGTTGTGCTGTGGTTGTTATTTGGAGCAGCTGGAGCAGTGTTTTGTTTTCTCTTGTAAATGGTCTGTTTTGACTTTGCTAAGTAGCTCCTGCTCTTTATTGCCACCCTGCAGCTGGTTGTTCCTTTTTTCCTCCCATGACAAACTCAGTGCTCCCACGTGTCTTAAAGATGTCCATATTTGAATCTTCCATCCTCTATCAGGGATAAAGAGCAAATGCTCATGTGATTTGTTTAGTCAGTGTTTCTTATGATGATTTGATATTTTGTGTTGATGAAATGGATTTGGAGGAATACGTGGGTGTCCTGAATTTGATCGTCTCAGGTGTCCATTGGGAGAAATGTCACCTGTGAAACCTAAAAGCAAATTCCTTCCCTCTGGCGCTTAAAGCAACGGCTCAGGGACGTCAGAGGATCTCTTCTGGAAGTTGGACGCTCTGCAGACCTTCATCCGAGATCTCCATTGGCCAGAAGAAGAGTTTGGCAAACACCTGGAAACCAGACTGAAACTCATGTCCAGTGATATGATTGAATCCTGCATAAAAAGGTAATCATAGCCCGAATGCAAGCAAAACGTATGAATCAGAACTGTCTAGTCAGGGTACAGTAGCGACCAAAACCACAAAAAAACAAAAAGTTGTTGTTTTTTTTCATACACACACACACACGCTATCTCAGAAAATACATATGAGGCCTTGAATGCGTCTCGTCTTTTCCAAAGAACGCGCGCAGCGTTCGAGGCCAAGCTTCAGAGGAGCAGCCGGGCCACGGACTTCCGAGTGCCGCAGTCAATCTGCACCATGTTTAATGTCATGGTGGATGCCAAGGCCCAGTCTGCCAAGCTGTGTGCTATGGATCTGGATCAAGAGGTAGGTAGCCATGGCACTAGTCTAATGCTGACCTTTTTGTCATGTGACGAAAGGACAACCTGAACTACAAATCTTTTTTGATGTGACACTGTCTGTCTTTTGTTCATTTTCTCTGTCCTAATTGAAATGTCTTCTTCACGATGAACATAACGTCTTCACATGTGCAATGTCACCTCTCGGCTGCTTTCTTTTCCCCCCTCTTTGTCTCGTGAAAGTTTGGTGGAGACTGGGTAAGTGTGGCCACAAATTAAATTGTAATCACACCCTCCTTTTCCCAATTGTATAATTAGTCGTCAGTTTTGCCTGTCTGTCTTCCTCCGCTTTAATTGTTAGCCTTTCATTAGCATATGTGTAGATCATACTGAATATACATGGGGTAGTAGTGCGAGATCTCATATTTCGCAGAATCTTGACAAGGATTCCCATGACTAACAATGAATTCATTATTGCTCAGTCCTTCGCTTTTCTGTTGGTGCAAACAAAGGGCTGCCTGGGAGTTTCCATGACAGCAGTGAAAAGCTCCTTTGCCAGCCAAACGGAGAGGAACATACGCAAATGGAGATTAGATCGATGCTGTTCATTCAAATCATTCCAATAAACAGTCCTTTTAAGTATTGTATCAGCAGTTTGACAAGTGGAGTAATGCTCTCGCTCTTGTTTTTATGTGCGTGTGTGTGTGTGCGTGCGTGTGTGTGTGTGTGTGTGTGTGTGTGTGTGTGTGTGTGCGCGCGCGTGTGTGTGTGTGTGTGTGTGTGTGTGTGTGTGTGTGTGTGTGTGTGTGTGTGTGTGTGTGTGTGTGTGTGTGTGTGTGTGTGTGAAGAGACAATACCATTCCCAAATTGACAATCTGATTGAGGAAACGGTGAAGGAGATGATAACCCTGCTGGTAGCAAAGGTAAAGTACCAATGGTGCCAAAGTCAAGATGCCGTTTGACTCTTACTGAGATACGTATATATATATATATATATATATATATATATATATATATATATATATATATATATATATATATATATATATATATATATTTATTTTATTTTATTTTATTTTATTTTTCAGTTTGTGGTCATCCTGGAAAGTGTCTTGGCAAAAATCTCCAGATATGACGAAGGAACGCTCTTCTCTTCTTTCCTGTCTTTTACAGTAAGTAATCACATTGTCAGACATTGTGATTTGATATCATCGTTTAAATGTCAATGCAATAAAGTAGCTTTCTAGCATGGGCATTATAAATACAAAATAAAACAAAGAATCATCTGTAATACTCTTACAGTCATATTCAGCATTTTTTCTACTGAATTGTATCGTCAGCTACGTATGAAACATAAAAAGTGTCTTCCTCCAGCAAACATCTTCCTAAAAAATCTTCTTATATTAAGATTAACATCTCTATCTCTTTCCTTTTCTGACAAGGTGAAAGCTGCCTCCAAATATGTGGACGTACCCGTAAGTACCCGTAGCCTGACACTGACAGCCTCGTGTAGTACAACGCTGGTCATGGCAGTATGCCAGCCTGCGTGCCTGCCTGCCTGCCTGCCTGCCTGCCTGCCTGCCTGCCTGCCTGCCTGCCTGCCTGCCTGCCTGCCTGCCTGCCTGCCTGCCTGCCTGCCTGCCTGCCTGCCTGCCTGCCTGCCTGCCTGCCTGCCTGCCTGCCTGCCTGCCTGCCTGCCTGCCTGCCTGTGTGCATGCGTGTGTCTGAGCTGCCAACACGTCGGCCGTCGCAACATGACAAATTTCAAATGAATGCCTCGAAGAGGCAGCACTTATGCTGGCAGAGGTCGCGATTCCCAGTCCAGCATGCTAATTGCGTCGTTCAAATACAAAACATGATAGCAAAGGTGCTAATGGACTTTCAAAACAGTGGCATTTGTGATGGATTATTTGTCCTCGCATGAGGGCTAGTTTCAAAGAAAGAAGCCCAAAATGCCTTTTTTGAAAGAAAATACTTCAGATATCCAAATAGCGAGCCATTCCATGTGAATATGGAATCTTGGATGCAATAGTAGCAAAGCATTGCAGATTTCTTTTCAGCATACTGCACTTTTTTTTTTTTTTCCAGAAGCCAGGAATGGACGTGGCTGACGGTTATGTGACCTTTGTTCGACACTCCCAGGATATGCTGCGGGAGAAAGTCAATGAGGAAGTGTACGTTGAAAGATTGTTTGATGTAAGTAAACCATTTTCCATTCGCTACTTAACAAAGAAAATTGGATGGGTGGATGGAATTTTACAAAGCTGACACTTGCTGGTAAACCACTCGTGCTTTAATCAACTTGCAACTCGGCGGCCGCGTGACACTGTTGGCTCTAAATACATAAGCTGGTTTCAAGTAACACCAAAACAGTGTCTCCAAATGGATGCTGGGAGCCTAGACCCCCCCCCCCCTCTTAAATGTATTGAAATAATCCCTGCATCTGGATGGATGACTTGTGCCTAATCTGTGGGCCTTTTCTCTGAGTCCAACAATTCTTTGACAGGATCACACAAACATGTTTACTGCAGCAAAGATCACAATTGTGTCATTGTTAAACTAAACTGCAGTGTGTTTATGTCTCCCTGGATATTTGGGAGCACAGAGCTCAGACAGAGCAGGGATACGTCTTTATTTCTTTCTTTATTTCTTGCGTATTTGGCCTCTTTGTATCCGTTTGCATGTACCTCAGTCATCCTTCAGCTCCGTCCGTCCGTCTCCTATCCTCTTCCACGCGGTCTCCGGTGCTGCTCGTTGGCGATTCTTGACCCGTTGGTATCTCTTTTTGTTTTAACTCGTCTTTGTTGTCAGGCCGTATTAGTTGCGCCGGCGGCGGGGGCCGACCGAGGTGTCCCTGGCTGCTCTGTTGTGCTTTTCTTGTCACTCTCTTCTTGTTTTTATTCCGGGCTCTTAAAACAAAGCTTGCTGGCTTCATTTCTCAGAGTTGTCTTTCATTCAGGAGAACCAATCGAGTTTAGTGGACGTAGTATGCATCACCAAACCACGAGCAATGAGTGGAGGTTTTTTATGTTAGAGTCTTGTGAGTTTGCACTTGGATGAAAATGTTCAAAATAGCTATTGCGTTATATATAGTCATATTTATTTGGACACAACAAAGCCACCGTTTGATCCTATTGTCACCATCATACCTTATGAGTGGCCAGAAAGAAAGAAAGAAAGAAAGAAAGAAAGAAAGAAAGAAAGAAAGAAAGAAAGAAAGAAAGAAAGAAAGAAAGAAAGAAAAAGAAAAAGAAAGAATATATCGGTCAGCAGTATTTTATTTAGCAGAGAGAGGCTGCACACCGTTTTGACTTTTTCACAGGATGGAAGATTGATGTTTTTGTCATCCGGCATGTTTTTAACTGTCATCTGACAAGATTATGGACAAGATCCAATCTCCAATTAGACTGGAGCGCTTGTCAACGATCACAGTCACTCTGATTAATTGTAAAAAAGATCCCATTTTAAATTACTATGTCAACACATGATGTCGAAAACAACCAAACGTGTAATACATGGCAACAGTTAAATCGACTTTTCTTGCTCCAACTGTAGTTTGCCATGCAATTGAGTTAGTAGTTGCCTGGGACAAACTATGGCAACAACATGAAACATTTGGCTGAGTTTTCCTCCCCAAAAAAAAAGAAGATAAGATTGTACGTTCTTTTAATTGAGATTAGGCCATGTGTTTGACCTTGTAATGCCAGTAAGAAGATTATTTCACTATGGCCTCTTAATGACAGAATATATGTCACCACTAACCATGTCAGATATATACGCTGACGGGCCCATATGTGGTCTAATGCGCGTTTAAATAACCAAAGATGTTTTAAGAAACTCAACATAATCTGAGATTAATTTTGTTAACAAGTGTTAACACATATAATCTGTCACAGACTACATGTTATTTTTATGAGAGCAAAATATGTGTAACTGATAGTTGGCCCATTTCTTTCTTTTTTTCTGTTAAAAGCAATCCAATCACCAGAGTTTTATCGTTACATTGCTCTGGTGGAAATCCACTGAAAGGCAGGTGCGGCTCCATGATTGCATTTGAATTGTTAATCCTTTTGCAGAAACACAGCTTTGGGATTTTACTTGTCAACGTTTGGCCGCACGGCGTTATGCTTGCAAAAAGCACAGGACGAAAATCAACCAAATTTTCAATTCACAGAAAAGCCCATTTTCATATTGAGTATGCTTTCAAATGTCTATTTTGATTCCATTTCTTTTTAAAGCAACCTGTCGGTGCATATTTTAAAAACGAGGCGAAAAATGGAAGGCTATATGAAGAGCCATTGACATTCTGGAAATATTTGTCAATGGATGCTATTTGACTCCATTTGAGTGTTTCCTATAAAATATCTTTGAAACACAAATAAAAGCCAACATTACAACATTTTACCAGTACATTATGAATGTAATTACTTGATGAAAATAATGAGACCAGATGTGATAGTGTTGCGCTTGGTGGCTGGACCACAAAATAAATATTCATCCCTTTTGGACCTTCACATTGGATCAAATGCTTTATTTGTCACCCACTAATTCCTCCTTTGCTTCTGTTTATTGTAACTTGGCCCACTTCAAAACAAGAATAAGCCCTGCGTGTTCAAATAATCATACCCCAAAAAATCCTAGTAATTTGGTCTTTTTGCCCCTCCTCTCCTTGTTTGTGTGTTGAAAAGAATAATTTGGTCAGTCAGTTTTGCCCCCTCCCTCCCTCCTCTCCTTGAAAGAGGGGGCCCGGATTAAAACAGATGTGTTTACTGGATACTGGAGAGGGGACTTAACACAAGACAGCCAGGGATCATTGATTAAAAAAAGCCATGCTGGCTTTGAGCCAAATCCAGAGCGCCACTGATACGCCGCCACATTTTCCTGCCACATGCACTTTCCACCCGCCGCGGCCGAGTAACGTGGCAGCCAGGTTCAGGGCCAGACCAGAGGGGAAATGAGGTTAAGGAAGAGGAGGGCTGCTGCTGCCGCCATGCAAATTGAGCGTCTTAAAGCCCCCCCCCAATGGTTTGAGTTGCAGATACAGGGATTACACAGGTCAATTATATACTTAATCTGCCCGCAGGGGATTAGGGGAACGGCTCATTGATTGATTTGAAGTATTTCCGTTGACCTTGGATGGTTATCGGCTTGGCAAGCGTGGCAAAATTGCACTTCTGTGTGACCAACTTTAAAGCGCTTGCTTTTTTAATCGCAGCTGCTCCTCCCTTCCCTTCCCTTCCCGTCCCGTCTCAGCAACTGCTGAATGGCTGAGGCCAGGGGTCAGATTGAACCACAGATTGAAGGATTTGAGATTGTTGTCGTTTCCACCACTGTATTTTGCTCACAGCGGGGTGACGGGAGCCTGATGTTTGCGTGTGTGCGCGTGTGTGGCGCTCAGTGGTCACGGCTGAAAAGAATTCCGACAAACAAGTGGGCGACGAAGCTGCCGTCATACCACTTGACGGTCCGGGATGTTCCGCTTGGCCTCCTAGGTCGGGTCAACGACGGTCAGGCCCGAAGCCGTGCCAAGTGAACAATTTAATCAACGCTGAGCTCCACAAGCATACAAACTTAAGTCCCTCGCTCGAGTGCTACAAAACCTTACATGGCCACTTGATTGACATTTTTACACACTCTTAGAGAAACATGCATTTTGGGCGCTTGAATGAATCTCTCTCTCTCTCTCTCTCTCTCTCTCTCTCTCTCTCTCTCTCTCTCTCTTTTCCTCTCTCTTCTCTCTCTCTCTCTCTCTTTCTCTCTCTCTCTCTCTCTCTCTCTCTCTATCTGTCGGTCTCGGCTTCTCTTTCAGATGCTGTTGCTTTGGGACAAATCAAGGGCACCAATGGGTAGAGGGGTTTTCGTGATGACGGAAAGAGGAGCAGCAGCGGGACGGGGCAGTGATGGCTGCAATTGCTAGGGGGAGTAGCAGAGCTGCTTCATGAGACTCCAGAGTGAGGAGAAGGGAAGCAAGGTCTTCCATAAATGAGCTGTTGGAACTTCTGATATCAACAAGTTCTAAAGTCAGGCGTGGAAGGAGAGAAATGATAAATCCATCAGGACAGAGCATGAATGAAGAGGTTTATGATAACAGGAGTGGAGATGGTGGACATTTGCTTTTCTAATTGTCACTGGGACTCAGCCACCATAAAATCGTTCATGATGTTATGAAATACAAATATTTCATGTTGAAATACAAATGGGGGATTTAAATATTGCGTTGTCCTTCAAACTAAAGGTGACGGAAAAGAACGAATCCTATCGTTGAAAAAGCCCGCAGACAACACGCCTCGACAAAAGGATGGTTCCGACTGACGGCGTGTGACGTGAACCAAAAAAGGTTTTGCTTCTGTTTAATGAAGTCTGTAAGCAGCTTAGAGTCGTAATAATTACAAACAGGGAGCATTTTGTTTTCTTTGGGGGCTCCAAATCCTGGCAGAGAGCCGCCGGTTTATCGATGGGACCTCATCGGCCGGCGAGGTGAATCGATCAAGGCCCCCCCCCCCTTCCATGTTATCTCTGGGCTCTCTGCGGCCCCTTCTCCATTCAGGGTCTGTCTGCCTGCCTGCGTGGCTGCCTGCCTGCCTGCCGGCCTGCCTTGTTAAAAAGGGTGCTACGGTGGCATTTGTTTGATTAACTTGCCTGACAAAAGTGACAGCTGCTCACAGGCGTATGTGGATGAGTGGCCCAGCGCCGCTCCCTCTTTGTACATCTGTCAGAGTCGGAGCAGGGCGAAGCGGGGTGAAAAGAGACAAATTGGAGGCAAAAAGAAGGCCATTCACCTTCAGCAGACCCCCTCTGGCACTCCGCCCCTTTTTCCCATTCAGGTGCTCGGCGGGACCCTCGAGTGCTTGCTGGCTTATTCCATTTTCACTCCCTCTATAGAGTTCCCTGAGCCCACAAGTGTTTTAGCCCTCTTTTCCCTTCCCCTAAGCGGCTCTTTGTGAGGAGAACGGCTTACTTTTCTCAGGGCCCAGAGCTGGCGGCTTTTTTTTTTTCTTCTTCTTCTTCTTTTTATTGTCGACCACAGAGCTTTTATGTCTCTTATTGTGTGTTTACTCAATGAGTGGTTGGTCGCTGAGTATAATTCCGACAACAGGGCCCGCAAACGCCATCCGACCACAATCTTATGTGTTCTAAACAACCCCCTTTGATTTGTGTTTTGTTTTTTTCAGTCCATCGAGCTAATGCCACAAAGCCACTGTTGGATGATAACTATTTGCGTTCCTTGTTGGCTGTCTGAGCTTGAAGCGGTGTACCGGAACTGTCGGTTGAAACCCACGATGTTGCCATGCCATGCAGTAGCAGCAGCAGCAGTGTGCACACCACGGTCGATGGTCAGCAGCAGTTGGCCTTCTGTGTGCGCAACACAATCCAAACACTTTGAGACTTGTTGAGGCAAAACTTGGTCGCAGCGCTTTAGTCTGGCAGCTCCTCTTGCTTGAGTGGCCGGAGACAGTGAGGCAAAAGATGAGCACATCTCCTACATTCATTTGACACCGACCTTTCTCGTGAGCTTGACATCCTAGACAAAGAGTCATGTATGTCGGCGCTGGTGGTTGCGCACTGAAAACCCTTTGTGTGGAATGGAAGCAGGGGAACGTTGCATTTTCTGATGTATCAACATTTGTAAGGAATGGCCAATGACATCATTGGGCCTGAGCCCCCATTAGCCTTGTGTGAAAAGCTCCATGTGCTCTCTGGGGGTGGGTCAGGCTTAGACCTGCTGTTGGGTGACAAGTTGAGCATGCAGCTGGATGGAGACGGAGGGGAGGGAGGGAGGCAAGGAAGGAGGGAAGGGAAGGGAATTGTGGGCCTGCTGCTACCGCTACTGCTGGCTCTATGTAGGGGAGTGTTCCTACTGTGTGAGTTACTATGGTAATTGAGTGTCTTCATCAATGGGGCCTCTCTGTTGAGTTTGGGAGCCCTACTAGAATAGGCTCTGAAAAGCAGAGCAGGTAGGATTAGACAAATCCATTGTGCAAAGTGCATAATGTCTTGTAGTCACATTTAGTTTCCACTCCCTCAAGCTGACCAAGCATACCATTGCGCCTTTGTGCGCGTTTTGTGGCTTTATCAGTGTCGGCATTTTGGAGGAAAAAGTAGCCTTGCTTTTGGCGCTCCGCTTCTCGGAAACATGTCACTTGACGCATCGCCAATCATCCTTCCATGCCTCCTGCTAATTGTAGACACAGCTGGGTCTCAGCAGGATATTTCTCTCTCTCTCTCTTTCAAAAGCCCTCTCCAAAAAAATGCACGTGCTTTTAAATCCGTGTCCGTGTCAAAGTATATCACACAAGCCCGATGGAAACATTGCATTTGCGCTCGTCGTCACATATCTTTGGACGGACGGCAACGGCGCAAGCTGACACGTGTCCAAATGTACGCTTGTCCGAAGTATCCCCCTTCCGAAAATATAGTCCGCTTTAAATGAGCATCGATGCGCTTGGAAAAGTATCCACGCTCAAGAGTCGGCAAACATCACGTCGCGAGCCATGGAAAGAATTCGTTCCGATTGAGACCCCGGTGAGGCTACAGAGTTCCGATCATGGATGCGAGTAGAGATAGAAAGGAACATACGTACCTAGTATTGCGCTATTAGTCGAAAAGAGATTACAAATAGATGTACTGTAGGTGGTCTTGCACAGCCTTCAGCAGAGGCAGAAAGAGGCAGAGGCCCGCTAGTTTGTAATCCCCATGTACCCCCTGTGGTGAGAGGCCCCTCATCAGCTCCAACATTCCTGGCTCTCAGCAGCACAAAAGCTCCCGAGCGGCCCCCTCAAAGACGCTTCACTGACCTTGCAAATACTTTGACTTTTTATACGCTTTGTGTCTGTAAATAATCATGTGCACGCCACTCATCTTCACTTTCCCCGTTGGATGAAATGGAAATAAATGGGGGACATGACATACTGGCCGCGATGCTCATACGCTGCACTTTAGACTTGTTGGATTGAACTTCAGGTCATCGTTGCAGAAAATGGTCCAAACAACAAGATGTCATCCACAGTTATTTGGCCAATTGCTTCAAGTGAGGGCCTCTCAGAAATGATTCCCTAAATTGCCACAAACACCCTTTATCATGCGTCTTTCAATCAAGTCAACATGCTGCAAATGTAAAAAGGCCCTTTCATCACGTTGCATGGGAAATGTATGCAAAGATGAATAGGGGAAGAAAATGTGCCATTTTTTGAATCATATTATGCTGGTGACACACCCCCCCCCCCCCCCCCCCCCCACCAAGTGCCATGTTAAGGCTCGGGTGTGAACACCGGCTTCAAGGCGAGGTTTGTGTATGTGCGTGCGTGTGTGTGTGCGGCAGCGGGTGGAAGTTTTTGGAGGCTAGGGCGGCTTGGTGTCAGATGGGGGCAGGAGGTCGCTCCAGCTCTCGCTTGAAGCGCTGACGGACGAGCAGATGTAGATGTGTGAGAGAGTGTGTATGCAATGTTGTGTGTAGCGTGCTGCTTGTCGCCTGTGTATAGGTAGGGGTTCATCAGCATGTCACAAGGTGACAAAACCCACTCGTGTATGCACGTGCACACACACACACACACACACACACACACACACACACACACACACACACACTGGTTCTTCCTGGTTCAAGACATGGAAGCGGTATCATCACAGATTTAGGTCCTATCAGGTTACGGCATTATTATTCAGAGTCATGTTACGCTTGTTTTGGCTGTTAGCAGGCGCTAGCCCCCTGCTGCCTGCCATGCAACCCAAAAAAAAAGATTGGGGAATTCATCTGTTCTGAAGATTTGCTTTTCATTGAATTAGGAGTTAAACCAGAGAGACAATCACTGTTCATTTTACGAGCTCTCAAAGTGTCAATCGGCCTTCGTCTTCTTAGTTTGGAGGCTGTTTCGATGATTTCAAAGAGCGCACGCACGCACACTCGCACATTGCCACTTGTCAAGATTTGAATAGAAAGAGCGCACGTATCCATGAGATTGTGGCCTTCCTGGCTGACGCGCGACGAAACGCGTGTACTTCGATATTTTGTCAGATGCGGGTCAGGCATGCTTAAAATGGGTGACTCCCTGGGTGAGCCCCTCATTTTTATGCCCACCTTTTAATGAGATATGCTCCCAAATATCTTAGCAGAACCCCCCCCCCCCCCTCCCCGCCTCCCCTGTAATTGCAATTGAGCTCGATATACGTACCACGACAGACTAACTCTTCTCCAAAACATCCCTCGGTGAAACTTACATCACAATGACAAAGGAAAGAAAAATGATGTCTGCTTGTGGTTTTGGTTGCCCTAAGTGGAAATTGTATGACATCAGTCATGATGTGTTGAAAATGATCATCAACAGCTACTAAGGTGTCATTTCTGTCACATATCACTCACAGCCTGTTTGCTTTTTCAAAGTGGCCAAAGGCAAGAGAGGCTTTTTGCAAGTTCACAAATGTTGGAAATTTCCTTTTACTGCTGTTAAATGCAGCTAGCTGCCTTTCTTCTTTCTGTCTCATTCTTGCTTGTTTTGTCTTGAGCCCTTTCTGGATAGATTCTTCAAAGATGTGTTCATGCTCGCTTGTGTGGTGACGCGACCTCTTGAAAATAGATCATTAGAAAGAGATGAATCGTGAACATTTTCTATCCCCAAGCCTCGATTGCCCCGTCGATGTCTAGACATGAATGTCATTTGCTGGAGCTCCTCTTTTCCTTTTCTTCAAACGAGGACAACACTCACATTGGCTCTGAAATGATGTCAAAAGTTGTTGAAAATCACAGGCAAGATGTCCTCGACACAGCTCCCAAATGCCGTGGCATGGCAGCAAGCAAACTTGTGACATAACTGTCAAGCCTCTTTTGACATCAATGTGGAGGAGTAAAGCAGAAGAGGACACAAAATGGCTGCTGTCTAAAAAGTCTAAAGAACAACGAGAAGTGAAGGAGGAGGGAGAGCAGCCAGCCAGCCAGCCAGTCAGTCAGTCAGTCAGTCAGTCAGCCAGCCAGCCAGCCAGTCACTCACTCCAAGCCTGGCCTCTCGGCGGGGGGTTATGCTTGGGGCGAGATCACAGGCCTGCTGCCGTGCTCGAGCCTTCACAGGCACACAGCGACAGATAGCGAGGATGGAGGGAAGGAAGGGAAGGGAAGGGAAGGGAAGGGAAGGGAAGGGAAGGGAAGGGAAGGGAAGGGAAGGGAAGGGAAGGGAAGGGAAGGGAAGGGAAGGGAAGGGAAGGGAAGGGAAGGGAAGGGAAGGGAAGGGAAGGGAAGAGAAGGGAAGGGAAGGGAAGGAGGAAGGGAAGGGAAGGGAAGGGAAGGGAAGGGAAGGGAAGGGAAGGGAAGGAGGAAGGGAAGAAGAAGGATGCTGGTGGCTGGCTGGCTGGATGGCCGGCGCCAGGTCGTCGCTCTGATTCACTCCCGCCCGGTCGCTACCGACCGACTGACTGCATGGCCGGCGCCCCTTCCTCCTCGCTGACCTGATGGCTTCATCGTCAGCTCTGGGGTGTGCTTTTGAGCATCTTTTCTTGCGGCTTGTCACTTTCCAAAGAGTGTCTCCGTAGGTTACATGCGTATTTCAGCCGTTTGATTAAAAAAGAGAGATGCATCAGTGTCAAATGGGAATCATTTGAAATTTTCAAAGCAGCGGTTAGCATCTTTAGCCGATTCTTCCTTCCTTCCTTCCTTCCTTGCTTCCTTCCTTCCTTCCCTCCTTCCTTGTTTGTGTGAGCCTGACAGTGGAAGTCAGTCACCTTGTATTAGTATCAGCCCGTGCTCATTATGATCCATCAATTCCACTTGACAAGCTTCGGGCTCCCTCGTAGATATTGATGTTGGTCTAAATTGAGCAATGTCAGGCCAGGGTTGAAATGAGCACCTGTATGAAGCCGTGTCTGGCAACCAAAAGATTTGTCATCTTTGTATCTTTTGCCATGAGTGTAATAGCCGCCAGTTCATGAGACAAAAATCAGTTGCTGAACAGTCACCGTGCTAAAGGATACTACAAGAAGATGTCACCACAAGACATTTCCAGAACTTTCTGATTTGTGCCAAGAGCATCTTTCTTCCTCATTCCTCTTTATTAGGATCTTATTAAGTGATGCCAGCTGCTTCTTCCTGGAGTAAACACTGAAATAGCCCATGCCTATCGGTGCCGCCACTGCCGTTTGAGAGGGAGGAGAAACTAATGCCAAATTCTCTGGGTGTTGTTGAAGTGGACCACAAGACACATGTTAGTTTGTCAGTTCCTTCCTACTTCTGCTTCACTCACGTACTGTTCTCTTTCAGCAATGGTACTCCAGCACAATGAACCTCATCGGAACGTGGCTGACCGACCGCATGGACCTTCAACTGCATGTCTATCAGTTGAAGATTCTCATCAGGATTGTGAAGGTGACAACTCCTTTTACTTTGGCAGTCAACTCAATACAGAACGGTCCGCGGAAGGCTTTTGTTGCTACTTGACGACATTTCAATAACGTGCGTGTCTAGAAATTCCATAACCGCTATGTAGTCATTGTACAAATAACGTCGGCCTACCGCGAACGTAGACGATCTTAGTTTTGATACGCTAGTAAGTTTGTGACAGCATGTAGACCCCATTATGGACTGAATTATGTGCAATACATGACATTGTTCTGTATCTTAGCAAAATAGCAGTCCTGACTGCAGGCTGATTTCCATTGCATCTTTGAATCAATACATCAAACTAATAGCACGCAATGGACAGGTGCAGTTCTAAATAACACGTGTGTTTGTCAATTGTTTGATGATCTTTAGAAAAAGTATCGTGACTTCCGCCTTCAAGGGGTTCTGGACTCCACCTTGAACAGTAAGATGTATGAAACTGTTCGAAATCGTCTGACCTTAGAAGAGGCCACCGCCTCGGTGAGAGAAGGAGGCATGCAAGGCATTTCCATGAAGGACAGTGACGAAGAGAGCAGCGATAACTAAATCCAGATGACAAGAAGAATGTCAAAAGGGTCCGGTAGCTGCCAAAGGACACACACGCAGCCTTCCTGAGGTCAAAGGCCCGACCGACCGTTGACAACTTGTTCCTCTGTGTTGATTGATACAGTGCATCTACTTCTACTTCTTCAAGTCCTTGTGTAGGCAGGCTTAAGGTTGAATTCACCACAACAAGCAAAATCTTCATTCAGTCATTCGTAGTAAACAGCACCAGAACACAAGCCGATTGGCAGAGAGAGACTATGTTACGTTCAGGTGTATTGAAGTCTTGTGTCAGTGTCAAATATCAAAAGTCGTATGAAATTGTCACCGATGTTATTGTTTGCCCCAAAATGCCACCGATAGAAATGGGTCGGTCACTTAAGATGAGATCTTTGAAATTGTTCTTTTGCTCTTGTTTTGTGTGCTTCAACTTCCAAATCTGTTCAGACATTCTCTTTTCTTCCAATGGTGGAGCATGTTGATGAATGATGTCTTTTTTCATCATCATCAAAGAATGACTCAAGCGCTTAATGTTTCACTCATAGCGGAGGTGTGCGGATATGGTTCAGAATTAGCATCTTTTCATATTTTTCTGTTTCATTTCTCACCAAATTGTTGTTGTTGTTTTTTTTAGATATTTGGGATAATCCTATCTTCAGGCCCCCTTCTTTTTGAAAAGGATGGCACGAATGGCAACTTGCGTCATGGGAACTGGTGTGTTTGTGTATTGGACTTGTTCTGTCTGTGAGTGTGACTTTCCTGTAAAAGTGCTGCATGTAATGGGTATTGGCATTTCCAAACATTTGGATCTGTCTCACTTCTGACACCGGGTAGAATGCATCAATATGAAGAGCATTCGAATAAAGGCCAATAGCCAAGAGAATGTCTCGCCTGGGTTGACGTCAAGTGCGTGCGCGGGCAGACTAGATTGAAGACCAACGTCGCGGAAAAGTCACGATTTGGTTCCGATGCTGTTTTCTTACAAGGGGCACTTTTGCACGCTGTGGTCCTTGAGCGGAAAAATACATATGGCGCGCGAGCCTCTGCCCCACCCTAGAGCAGCATCAGAAGAAACCAAATCTGAGATTAATGTGGATTAAAGCATCATCTTGAGACTTGATATTACCATCCAGAAGGAGATTGAAAGAATTGCCTGAGCTCAAATGACCAAAATCAAATCAAGGGCCTAAGACGGCAAGGGGGATTAGTTATAATATTGTGCTATATTAAAAGAAGAAGAATAAGAAGAAGGGAGGGAGGGATGCTTGAAATGATTTTCCTTGTGGGGGGGTCAGGGCGAATCATAATCTTCCCTTGGACAAGAGAAAAACAACATTTGGGATCATGATGTGCAATGGCTTCAGGTTTGATAACTCAAGTGCAAGGAAGACGCAAATATGGCAAGCACTCAGTAATCAGGTACTGGGGCAAAAAACATGAAAACGCTGAGAAAGAACGGGACTCGGATCGACACGGAACTGACCTATAAGGTGACCTGAATACAGAAAAGGAAGACGAGGGAAAGAAAAATCTCAATCATAAACAGCTCCATATCCATGCCAGAATGTCACTTGTAAGGAATGATTTGCCAAAAGGATTGAACATACCAGACATGCAAAATTTTCTCATATACTCACTCCCTTTTTATGTTGCAGGTTCAAAAACTCGTGGTGTTCAAACAAAATGTGTACAATAGCAGAAAAAGCAATCAATAAGTCTTTTTCCTGAATTACGACAAACTTCAATTGGAGGAGCGTGTGTGTGTGTGTGTGTGTGTGTGTGTGTGTGTGTGTGTGTGTGTGTGTGTGTGTGTGTGTGTGTGTGTGTGTGCGTGCGCGTGCGTGTGCGTGTGCGTGTGCGTGTGTGTTTAACACGACAACAAACTCCAATCATAAATGAAGATGTCTCTCCCGAGGTGCAAAATCTGTCATCATTTTTTTTTTCTTTTCTTTCCAGCCAGCAATGAATAATATGACAAACATTTTTGCATGATGAAATAAAGACAGGAGGGCCTCCTTCCAGCTAATGTAGTGTTTACATGCTTTTGACCCGGTGTGATTTTGTTTTT